>NW_005871068.1:10984664-10986559 GCF_000147115.1 Myotis lucifugus
CACCGGAGGGCCTTGGAGCTTAGCCGACAAGCTTGTCCTGATGGGTGCGAGCGGGCAATCGGGGGGTGGTCCAACCATAGGGAGAGGCTGTGGGATGTGGCTTGCTGGCCGCCCGTAAATGGGGTGGGGGGCCAACTGCGGGCCCAGCGGCCTGGGGAGGGTCAATGGGTGGTTGGCAAGCTGGCCTTGCCCCTGATTGGAGTGGGAGGACCGATTTGTGGTGGAGTAGGCTGGGGGGAGGGGCTGTGGGCTGATTGGGGAGGTGGGGGCCCATTGGGGGCAGGGCTGGCTGGGGTGAGGGGCTGTGGGAGGTTGGAAAGCAGGCTCTACCCCCCAGATTGGGCTGGTTCGCTGGCCACAGTGGGTGTCATAGCAACCGGTTGTTCTGGTCTTTACAGTGTTACAGCTGCTGGCTTTTTGTATGTATAGATTACAGATGAGTGAAAAAAGGGTTAAAAAAACATTATAAAAATCTCACAACTCACCCTAACTGGTTTGGCTCAGTGTATAGAATGTCAGCCTGCAGACTCAAGGGTCCCAGGTTTGATTCCAGTCAAGGGCATGTACCTTGGTTGCGGGCACATCCCCAGTAGGGGGTGTGCAGGAGGCAGCTGATCGATGTTTCTCTCTCATCGATGTTTCTAACTCTCTATCCCTCTCCCTTCCTCTCTGTAAAAAATCAATAAAATATATTTTTTTAAAAAATCTCACAACTTGAAGATTGGGGAGTCAGGATTTAAAATCACTGAGTACAACTACAGTACTAAGAGGTTAAAATTCTGGTGGATAGAGAATTTTTTCCAAAATGGGCAAATGTAAGTGTAAGAAAATAAGCAGATCCTATTCATTAGATTCCACATATAACTGAAATCATATGGTACTTTCTTTCTCTGACTGGCTTATTTCACTTAGCATAATACTCTCCAGATCCAACCATGCTGTCTCAACGGGTAAGATTTTCTTCTTTTTCACAGCCAAGTAGTAGTCCATTGTGTAATTATACCACAGCGTCTTTTTTCCAGTCATCTACTGATGGGCACTGTATAATTTTATTAACCAATGAGGTTCCAATAAATTCAACTAAAAAAAGAAATTAAGCAGACCCCAAATGCTATGCTTTCTGAGCTCAGAGCAGATTAGATAAGAGACCCAGACTGCCCTGGCTTTCCTTGCTCATTCATGAATAGGAAGAAGTGATGTGGCTCTTTCCATTTCCCCTCCCTTTATCACCATAGGTCTAGTACAGTGATGGCGAACCTATGACATGCATGTCAGAGGTGACACATGAACTAATTTTTTGGTTGATTTTTCTTTCTTAAATGGCATTTAAATATATAAAATAAATATAAAAAATATAAGTCTTTGTTTTACTATGGTTGCAAATATCAAAAAATTTCTGTATGTGACACAGCACCAGAGTTAAGTTAGGGTTTTTCAAAATGCTGACATGCCGAGCTCAAAAGGTTCGTCATCACTGGTCTAGTACCAGGCACAGGAATAAAATTGAAGCTGTCTTATGTTCTTCTAATATATCATTACCTAGACAGCATTAAATGATAAACATGGGTCTTCCACAGATTATTACTTCTGTAGTCTATATATTGGTACTAGAGGCCCAGTGCACAATATTCATGAACTGGCGGTGGGAGGGTGTCCACAGTCCAGCCTGCACTATCTCCAATCTGGGACTGCTGGATCCCAACCGCTTGCCTTCCTGCCAGCTTGATTTCCCCTAACCACTTCTGCCTGCCAGCCTGATCACCCCCTAACCACTCCCCTGCCAGCCTGATCACCCCCAACTGCCCTCCCCTGCCAGCCTGGTCACTCCCAACTGCCCTCTCCTGCAGGCCTGGTCTCTCCCAACTGTACTCCCCTGCAGACCCAGTCACCCCAAC
>NW_005871068.1:10987170-11030856 GCF_000147115.1 Myotis lucifugus
ACTGCCCTCCCCTGCAGGCCTGGACCCCCCAACTGCCCTCCCCTGCTGGCCTGGTCACTTCTAACTGCCCTCCCCTGCTGTCCTGATTGCCCACAACTGCCCTCCCCTGCCGGCCATCTTGTGACCACATGGGGGTGGCCATCTTGTGTGATGGTGTGACAGTCAATTTGCATATTACCTCTTTATTATGTACGATATGTAAAAATAGAGTTGTGTTGTAAAACAAACTTGGAAAATACCTAGATATAACCAATTTAACATACCTGCTCCCAACAATATTCCTCAGAATCTTAATTTCTAGTACATTGTGAATTTTCAATAGAGATGCAAGATATTCCAAAATTACTTAAGGAATTTTTATTTCTTTTTGGGAAGACCATTCTAGAAAGTTCAATATCATTTCAGAAAATAATGATCACAACAAGCATTCATATTTCTCTCTCTCTCTTGGGTAAATCAGGTGTCTTTCTATAGGCCTTGTTGCTTAGCTACAAAGTAACCAGAAGAGCTAAATGAATCATCTGAAAATAAAATTATCAATAAAGTACATTATCACATTCTATTATTAGGATAGTCATTTGGCTTTTTTTCATATTAGGAAGGAAGAGACATGTTTAAAACCTATAAGGTAACACAAGGTTCCTGATAACTTGATTAAATACACATTAGAGCACATTTGGGGATTGCTTTATTGTAAATAACAGAATTGACAACTATGTTACAGGATCTACATGAACCATTCCTGTAAAAGTGCCTCCCCAGAGAAATCCAAGTAGATACTTCCCCAAATACCAAATAGGTAGTTCCCATTTTCTGAAAGGGGAAAAAAGGCTATCAGAAGCTTTTTCTTACATGTAGAATATGAATTATTTGCTTTCATTAATTTTTTATTTTTAACTTGTTAGCAAGGTTCCCCTTCTAAAAAATATTTTATTGTTCCTATATAAAGCATTCAGATTTATTTGCTAGTTTGATAATTTCCCTCAATCTGTATTTCACCATACTTTTTAGCTCGGTACCTGACACAGAGTAGGTGCCTAATTAATATTTATTTAAATAATGTTTTTGATTTGTACTTTTCCAAGAGAAAAGAAAAATTTTACTAACTACTATTAACCAAATGTTTTTTTATTTTCTATTCACACTACCCTGTTCTCAATTCTCACACTTAATAATGCTTATCAAAGTGCTTCCTCCTTCTCCACATTCAGTGATGATTTTAATGATCTTAGCTTCTGCAAATAGTAACCATCATTGTCAAATCTGTTTAAA
This sequence comes from Myotis lucifugus, assembly GCF_000147115.1. NCBI lineage: Eukaryota > Metazoa > Chordata > Mammalia > Chiroptera > Vespertilionidae > Myotis > Myotis lucifugus. The sequence goes on from NW_005871068.1 coordinate 10,988,443, forward strand.
TACTAGTAATAGCAGCATTCTTCATAACAGCCAAGAATTTGAAACAATCCAAGCATTCATCAACTGGTGAGTGGATAAACATACACAAAAAAGAATGAAGTATATGCTACAACATAATGAAACTAAACATCATGCTAAGTGAAAAAAGCCAGTCACATAAGATCACATATTTTATGATTCCAACTATACAGCATATTCAAAGAAAGGAAATTCTGTAGAGATAGAAAGAAAATTAGTGGGTGCCTAGGGCTGGGGATGAAAACAGATTAATTATAACTGCACATGTGGTGAAGGAAATGCTGTAAAACATCATTGTAATAATGGTTGGAAAACTTGATAATTTACTAAAAACAATTGAATTGTATACATATGTTAATACATTTTATGGTATATAAATTATACCTCAACTAGAGGCCCAGTGACGAATTCATGCACCAGTGGGGTCCCTCCCTCAGCCTGGCTTGTGGGATCTGGCTGAAACCAGCTCTCCAACACCCCCCCGAGGGTCCCGGATTGCGAGAGGGCACAGGCCAGGCCGAGGGACCCTCACTGGTGCACGATAGGGGCCACGGAGGGATGCGGAAGATTGGCCAGATGGGGAGGGACCGCGGGAGGGCTCCAGGGTGTGTCCAGCCCATCTCAGTCTTAATTGGCCAGACCCCAGCAGCAAGCTAACCTACTGGTCAGAGCGCCTGCCCCCCTGGTGGTCAGTGGATGTCATAGCAAGTGGTTGAGTGGCATTAGCATATCGTTAGCATATTACACTTTGATTGGTTGAACGGCCAACCGGTCAACTGGACACTTACCATATTAGGCTTTTATTATATAGGATAACAATGTTTAAAAATAGTACAGTGGGGCCTTGACTTACGAGTTTAATTCATTCCAAGACTGAGCTCGTTAAGGAGCTCGTTAACTCAAATTACTCTGTCAACTCAATGCAAAAAATCAGCCGAGAGACAGCTGGTATCTCAAAAAACTCGTTAGTCGGGACACTCGTAAGTCAAGGCCCCTGGACTTTCTCAAAATGAAGCTTCTTCCCATCACCATCAGATCATGAGCTAACATATCTTTGTTTTACATACTTCTTTTCCTATAGAGACATTCATTCTGTACCTAAAATCTTTTTGACATTATTATTATTCCAACAACTATTTGTGACTTGTGATAATTACTTTAGAAATACTCATTTAGTGAATATGCTTTTGCCATCAGGAGATACTCATTTCATTTTCAGTATAGCTGACTATAATACCTTAGATGAATCCCTTTTTGTTCTTGGAATTTTTTATCTGAAAAAAAAATATGATGTCGCTCTATTTATAAAGTATTTAAGTATTCACATTCAAATGGAATACCTTCTAAATATAGAATACCTACAGTTATTTAAAAAGTGTCCAAATTTGCCCTAGCCAGTTTGGCTCAGTGGATAGAGCATCAGCCTGTGAACTGAAAGGTCCCAGGTTCAATTCCAGTCAAGGGCACATGCCCAAGTTGTGGGCTCGAGCCCCAGTGGGGGGCTTGCAGGAATCAGCCTATCAATGATTCTCTCTCATCATTGATGTTTCTAGCTCTCTCTCCCTCTTCCTTCCTCTCTGAAAGCAATAAAAATATATTTTAAAAAATACAAGTCTTTAAAAAAAGTGTTCAGAGTTGATTATTGCTCTAAGGAAGCTTTTAGCAAAGTTTAGTTCCATTTGATTTTGTCCAAATGCACTGGAAATTGAGTTACATTGGCTCATTATAAATATTGCAAACTTTCACACACATTTTATAACCTGAAAGCTAAATGTATAGATTTTTCACCATTCCTGTGATTTGATTTTTCTTATCAGAAAGAGTTGAATGCAGTTGTCTTTTGGTATATGCTATTTTCCTAAGAACACACTTCTCACATAAAATGTTTTCCCTCTTATTTTTTGAAAATGTATTAGCCAAAGTAATATTGACAATTGCATGCATCTAAATTTTTTTCTGATAGTCTCTGAATATTTTTAAACAAAAAGAGATCATTTTGAATTCAATCTAAATCTTAGAAAATGAATATCAAATGACCTTTATCCTTAAAACAAATTCATACAACTTGGAAGTTAACAAAGCTACATTTTATAAGAGAGTCACTTAGCTTTTTTATTGCACAATATTAGGCTGAATCCTAATTTATCTTTTTTTTTTTAAATCTTTATTGTTGAGAGTATTACATATTTCCTCCTTTCCCCCATTAACCCAGTTCCCACCTGGGCCCAAGCCTGCACCACCCTATTGTCAGTGTCCATAGGTAATGCATATCCTATATAATAAAGAGCTAATATGCAAATGGCCATCATGCCCTCACGCTATCACCCCATAATGGCTCAGACACTCAACACTGGGGAGGGAGGAATGGGGACCAGCCAGGCTGTGGCCCCGGAGAGGGACAAGCCACCCGCCTCACAGTCTGGGGCACCAGCTACTGAGCCTGGGCCTGTGGCCTGGGAGAGGGGCAAACCACCCTACCCATGGTCCTGGATGCCAGCACCTATGGCTGGCCAGAGGGAGAGAAGCCCAGGCCCCAGTTGCCTGTGACTGGCCAGAGGAGGGAATCCTGGGTCCTGGGTGTGGGGCGGGGCAGAGGCGGTTAGGGCGATCAGGCCAGCAGTGGAGCAGTTAGGGGTGATCAGGCAAGCAGAAGTGATTAGGGGCAATCAGACAGGCAGGCAGAGGGGTTAGGGGTGATCAGGCAGGGGGGCAAGTGGTTAGGAGCCAGCAGTTCCTGGATTGTGAGAGGCAATTGGACATCCCCCGAGGGGTCCTGGATTGGAGAGGGTGCAGGCTGGGCTAAAGGACACCCCTCCCCACCCCATGCATGAATTTCATGCACCGGGCCTCTAGTATGTATATAAGTTCTTCAGTTAATCCCGTCCCCCCATCCCCTCTGAAATGTATCAGTCTATTCCATTTTTACTTGCCTCTGGTTCTATTTTATTCATCAGTTTATTTTGTTCATTACATTCCTTGTTCGTTTATTTTTATTTTTATATTCAATTGTTGATAGATATGTATTTATTGCCATTTTATTGTTCATATTTGTGATCTTCTCCTCTTCCTCATTCTTATTTTTATTCTTATTCTTATTCTTATTCTTATTCTTATTCTTCCTAACTGCTTTTCTCTTGTTGCTTTTAAGATTCTTTGTCTTTAACCCTTGGCATTTTAATTATGATGTGTCTTGGTGTGGGCCTCTTTGGGTTCCTCTTGTTTGGGACTCTCTGTACTTCCTGAACTTGTATATCTTTTTCATTCACCAGGTAGGAGAAGTTTTCTGTCATGATTTATTCAAATAGGTTTTCAATATCTTGTTTCCTCTCTTCTCCTTCTGGCACCCCCATAATGCAAATGCTGGTACGCTTGCAGTTGTCCCAGAGGCTCCTTATACTATCTTCATATTTTTTTATTCTTTTTTCTTTTGGCTTTTCTGATTGGGTGTTTTGTGCTTCCTCATATTCCAAATTATTGATTGATTCTCAGCATCCTGTACTCTACTGTTGAATCCCTGTAAACTATTCTTTATTTTCAGTTAGTGTATCCTTAATTTCTGATTGGTCCTTTTTCATGGCTTTGATGGTCTCACTGAGATCCTTGGCATTCTCATTAAGTCCCTTGAAGCTCTCATTAAGATCCTTGAGCATCCTTATAACCATTGTTTTGAACTCTGTATCTAGTAGTTTGTGTGCTTCTATTACATTTAGGTTTTTCTGGAGATTTCTTCTGTTCTTTCATCTGTGACCTGTTTCTTTTTCTCTGCATTTTGACTATTTCCCTGTATTTGTTTCTATGTATTAGGGAGAGCTGCTATATCTTCTGAATTGGTAGAGTGACGTTGTATAGTAGGTGTCCTATAGATCCCAGTGACTTAGCTTCCCCAGTCACCTGAGCTGGACACTCTAGGTGTGCCCCTGTGTGGTCTGTGTGCACAGTCTTTTTTCAGTTGAGCCTTGATTGCTTTTTGTATCACTGGGAGGAATTGACCTCTGAGCCAATTGGCTGTGAGGACCAGCTGCGACTACAGTGGAAGAGCTGCTGTGCAGGAGACACCCTCGTCTTGATGTACAGTGGGGCCTTGACTTACGAGTTTAATTCGTTCTGTGACAGAGCTCGTAACTCAAATTACTCGTATGTCAAATCAAAAAGTGAATGAGTGAGACACATGATGCTGGGCTGATGTTGTGGCGTTCACTGTGACGTTCGCTGCGCCAACTAGCGGTGGGGTATCTGAAGCTGGCTCATAACCTGAATTTTAGCTCGCAACTCAAAGCAAAATATCAGCCGAGAGACGGCTCATATCTCAAAAAACTCGTTAGTTGGGACACTCGTAAGTCAAGGCCCCACTGTACTTTCTTCTTTACTTCTCTAGTTGTAGGACTTCCAATCTGACAGCTTTCAGGTGGTCCTGAATGATGGTTGTTCTGTATTTTAGTTGTACTTTTGACATGGTTGTGGGAGGTGGCAAGTGCTGGCATTTATCTATGCCACCATCGTGGTTCTAACCTGAATTTGTCTTTGAACCTCTGCTTTTTTTCCTTGCTGCTAATTAATTCTTAAGTTATGGCTCATTGGTCAGAGTGTTGGCCCACTTACAGGAGGGTCATGGGTTTGACTGCCACTCAAGGGCACATGCCTAGGTTGTGGTTTCTCTTCCTGTTCCCAGTTGGTGCATGCAGGAGGCAACTAGTGGATATGTCTCTCTCACATCAATGTTTTTCTCTCTCACCCCCTCCCTCTCTACCTTACATTCTCCCTGAAAAGCAATTTGAAAATATCCTCATGTGAAAATAACAACAACAAAAAATTAAACTGTAAAATCCAAAATGAATCAGTAAAAGAGTGGCTGAGAATATAAATTTGATGGTAACCTGGATAGGTCAAGTTAAATAAAGTATTTAAGTGATAGACTTCTCAGTTGTATAACCCTGGAAAAGTTTTTACTATCTTTGAGTGCCAGGTCATTTGTGAAATATTAATAGAATTAGAATAAGGAACAAATGAGATAACATGTCAAATATTTTGAACATTGCCTGATACAAGGTAAGCAGTCAATAAATGAACAAGAAAAAATAATCCTTAATTTGCCCAGTAAATACAATGAATTCTAATCTAGAATAATGGTGATGGCACGAGCTATTCCATATTTCTTAGGATTTTTCTACTTCAACTTGGACAACATAAAGAATATTGAACTTAGTAAATATTTATAAATAGTATTCTCAAATTTTATCCAAACCATGAAAAATCCTTGTTAAATGATTGGCATAAATAGACAACTAAAGCTAAAGATTTTTTTTCACAAGTGAAAGGAATCCTTTGTAAACAGCCTCTAATTCTCATAATTTCATCATTGCTACTCAAAGCCCCCATCCAAATAATTCAGCTCCAGTGACTTTTAGATACAGTAGGTGACAAACATGGCAATATTTTGTTCACAACTTTATTCAACATATTTTGCCTTATAATTTAGAAATCATAAATCACATACTTCATGGAACATGTTATTAGAAATATTCGGCAACCTTTAATGCCACAATTCTACTCCATAGTTACTATTTTATCTTCCTATAACAAAGACACCTAATAAAATATTTCAAAGGATTCCCAAGCCAGTACCAGGGACTGAATGCCATGAAATATTGTGTATGCCTTCTCCAGCCACTAATTTTATTGAATGATAAAACTTTATGTGGATTGATACTCCTGACAACCATAAAGAAATGAGATAACAGATTCTCAATTTATGTTCTATTTTCATAATGTAGGTGGGATACCACATGTGCAGCAATGTTTCATTCTAGGTGATAAATGTATGGTTTTAAGATACCCATTCAAATGACAGGTCATTTATGATAACTTTATCTGCTCATAGTAATACATTGACCTAGAAATAGCATCCACTGCTTTAAATACCACATTAGGATTGTTAATGTTATTTATAAACTCTTTATTTCTAAAGTTGAGAGGAAAGTTTTTATTTTCCAAATCGATTATTTGTGATTTTGGTTTAATGTCCAATTAAGTGTGTATTAGAAGCTATATGACTAAATTTTCCAAGCGTCTTAGGAGAAAACAAATTCAGAATCCCTGTGATTTATACCAGTGCTTATCAATCCTCAATTTTTGTAGAAATGATCTAGTGATTTTATCCAATTTCATAATCTAATTCAGTGGATTTGGAATAAGGCCCGAGATTCTGCACTTCTAATAAAATCCCCGAAGTCAGGCCACCAATCCATAGTGCATACTTTGAATAGCAAGGATCTAATTTGTCATCATATGGGTAAGGCAAGGCTTAAAAATTAGAAGATCATTTAAAGAAGCCATTATAATATAGCAAATCTTAAATCCGGTGGGGAAGTAAAAGAAAAAATAACATTGTGGCAGGAAATAGCACTGTATGCTAGAGCAGCTAAAAACCTTTAGGCTTTGATCATCACTCTGCAGGATTAACTATAGATTCTTTTTGTTTCTCTCTGCCCACCCACAGCTCACCGTAAATTTATTCTGCAAACTCTATGTAAAGCAGGATCAAATTTGGAGGAGAGGGGGCTATAAACCTAGATGGGAATAAAATTTACATCTTTATTTACATTAACCTCTAACATTTCCTTCCATTATGGTGTGACAACTTACATTTGTAATAGCAGTGTCTGAAATTTTGGCAGTTTAGACCTCATAGACATAATACAATTTATGGACTATTACAAAATTATTATAGTTATTAAATCTATGATTGGCTACATGTAGTTATATAATACAATAAAATAGTATATATCATTATATTACACATTTTTAATATTCTTCTAACTGTATAACTATATAATTTCTTTTATAAGTCTTTGTATTTTATTTTCTGCATTTTAAAGCATTTTTCTTAGAAGGAATTCCCGAGTGTTATCAGACTGCCAAAGGGATTCATGTCATAAACATTCTTTTCAACCATAACCTATGTCTTCTGTATCTCTTCTAACTCTGGTTAGATTCTAATTCACGCAACAACAATCCTGATGCTCCCTCACCAATTCACAGGTTGGGCTAGGCTTTTGCCCTTAATTTTCTCATAGTACCTTCTGCATATCAGCATAACTGTGTTTATCAGTTTCTTTTGAAAGTATACATCCTTGCATGTATCTCTACCACACTCCAAAAGTGACGAAAGGAAGGAAACATAACTATGCTTTAGTAATCTTTTACATCTGGCACATCATAATCACTTTGTACATTATTATTAGACATTTTAAGAAAGGAAATACAACTTGGTGTGTAATTTAAAGAATGCATAAAGCCCTAGCTGGTTTGGCTGGGTGGATAGAGTGTCAGCCTGTGGACTGCAGGGTCGCGGGTTCGAGTCCAGTCAAGGGCACATGCCCGGGTTGTGGGCTTGGTCTCCAGTGGGGGGCATGCAGAAGACAGCTGATCAGTGATTCATCATTTATGTTTCAATCTGTCTTTCCCTGTCCCTTATTCTTTGAAATCAATAAAAATATAAAAAAATAATGCATAAAAACTGAATGGGGTGCAGACGAAGACTTCCAGTAAGAAATAACATACTCAGGATGGCCTTTGCAATATTTAAGTGTATCAAATCAGCACACTGTACACTTTAAACTTGCACAATGCACAATGTTATATGTCAATTATATCTCAATAAAGCTGGGGAAAAAAGAAGATATGGAGAACAGTGTTAAGGCAAGCCTGCTTGAAAGATCAATAGTCTATTTGTATAATTGGAGAAGTGGAGGCAACATGTTGGGTCCCACTGAAAGTGAGAAGTCTTAATTGGGTTATAAGTGCATTCCTGTCGTAACAGCTCCTTGATCTTCACTGACTCCTACCTACGAGGTAAAAAAAGGAGTGGGAACTCCCTATTCACTCCTTTAATTAGAGCAAGTCTACTCTATGAAAAGTTAGAAGTTTGTTGTTTAACAATTTGGTGAATACAAGGCAGCGATTGCTTTTTACTTTCTCCAGGTAACAGTTTAACTTCAAAGTTTCCAGATGTTCTGAAAATATAAATATTTACTAGTACTCCATTTATTATGTTGACTCATTCAGTTGGAAGACATTTAGCATCCTGATTGAGAATATACTCGTGAACCAAAAAATAAAAAAATCAGCAAAAATGGTTACCAAATGCCTAACCAATATTTTAAAGGACCGGCACTGAATTAATGGGAGAAGCTATATTTAGCCAGCACTAACAATTTACACTAGAAAAGTATATGGAAACTCAGAAAAAATTTCCCCACCGCCGTTTTTACTACCCTCTTCTAAGCTACCATCAATGATTGTCTAGTTTATAAAAGCCATCCAACTGGTCTTCCTGATTCCTTCATTGCATCTTTTCATCTCTTCTCAACACAATATCCAGGGTTATTCTTGAAAAATGCATAAAAGCCAACATTTCTACAATGTCCACCCACAGCCCTAAATACTTGACCTCATCTCTTCTTTCCCCTTATCTCACTCTTCTGCCAGCACAATGACCTTCTTGTTGCCCCTTAAATCCACCAAGCTTGCTTCTGCCTTCCGGTCATTTCCCTTGCTGTTCTCTCTCTATATGGAGAGCTCTTCCCTCTGATCTCTACACAATTCCCTCTGTCACTGACTACATGTATTTGCTCAAAAGTCACTATCTGAATAAACCTTCCACGAAACAGATTTTTAAATATATTATCCTCATCATTCCTGGGAGCCCTTACCCACCCCCCTGCTTTAATTTCCTCTATAGTACTTACCAATAATTGAGATACCATCTGTATTTTGCAAATGCCAACCTTATTCTACATGAATATAAGCTTCATAAAAACATTACAGAGGCAGAGCAGCATTGAACAGACTGTCAAACTACAGCGGGAAGGCCGGGGAGGGTTGGGGGGTGGGGGTAGGAGATCAACCAAAGGACTTGTATGCATGCATATAAGCATAACCAATGGACACAAGATTCTGGGGGGTAGGGGAGGCCGGGGGAGGTCAAGGAGACATATGTACTACTCTTTGTAATACTTTAAGCAATAAAACAAAATTAAAAAAAACATTCCTTATTCTCATTTTTATTGTTGTTTACTGCTGTATCCCCAAAATGTAGATCAGTGCCTGTTCTGTACAGTAGACAGTATATACTCTTTTTCATAGAAATGAAGGAAGAAAATAATAAAGCAATCAAGAAGGAAACAAAGAAGAGGTCCATGAGTGAAGCACTGCTATATGCATACATATAAATTATTGGTTCTGTAAAAAATGTCATTGAAATCTTGATAGGGATTTTACTGCATCTATAGATGGCTTTTGGTGATATTGACATTTTAACAATATTAATTCTTCCAATCCATGAACACAGAATACCTTCCCATTTATTTGTGCATTCTTTAATTTCTTTGATCAATGATTTGATTTCAGAATAAAGATCTATCACCTTCTTAAATTTATTCATATTGTTTTGTTTTTGATGCTATTGTAAATGGGATTTTTTTCTTAGAAAAACTTTTGTTAGTGTATAGAAATACTACTGATTTTTGCATTTTAATCATGTATCCTGAAACTTGATTCATTGATTAGCTCCAAGTTTCTTGGCTGAGTCATTAGGATTTCCTACATTAAAAAATAATTTCACCTTCAAAAGAAACAAATTTTCTTATTTTCAATTCTGATACCTTATTGCTTGAGCTAGAACTTCTAGACCTATGTTGAATAGGAGTGGTGAGAGTAGACACTTTTGTCTTATTCATAATCTTAGAGGAAATGCTTTCAATCTTTAACATTGAGTATAATTTTAGCTGTGCATTTGTCATATCTGGCAACCACTTATAAGAATGTCAACTCTATTGTCCGAGCAAATAATAATTAATGTAGCTCTTAAATATTATAAAATTAAATGTGTGTCTCTTTGAGTTGGTAATTTTAAAATATCCACGTGCCTACTCAGAAGTTCATAAACATAAGGACGCAAAAAATGTTTTAAATTATGTGTCTACATGTGACATAAAAGACATTTATTTTCTTAGTTCTAAAATCAGGGTCCAATTTTTTTTAGAAAGTGATATGTAGGACAGATTGGCTGAATACAGGTTTCCCCTCACTCCTATATCCACAGTCTTACCTAATACCCACTGATTTTCTCAGAATCAAACAGCTGAATCCTAGAAAATGACCTCCTCCTCATTGCAGGGCTTATTCCACCAATCTCTCTCACTGAATCTCTTGATATTTATACCTCTTGTATATTTGGCCTAATTTCATTCAAGTAAAATTAATTGCCCTATACAAACATTGTTTAAAGAACTGTTCATGTTCTTCCTTGTTCTCAATGAAATAAAGAATAAAAGAATTTATATGGTACGTTATTCTGCTTTAACTTTGTATAAATTTTAAAATTGTTCAGTTTGCTGCAAACTAAGACACACAGAGACCTGCAGGTTATGTGAGTATGTTGCTAGAGTACCTCTCTAAACACTTCTCAGTGTGAGGAAACATCTCTCTGGATAAAGTCTAATAAACTAAAAATCATTTTATCCAGCTGCTACCCATTTAGATTGAAGCAATATTGAAACTCCAGTTCAGAGACTAGTATAATCCAGATATCTGAAACCACATTTCTAAATTCCTAAAAGTCTAAATTAATCTCCAGAGCCAATATCCTCTTTCTGTTTTCTATCCTTCTCCCTAGATTCTGCATGTTCTCTTAAATGTGCTTGCTTCTTTCTCATCTGATCTTTTAAGCATAAACTTTCCTCTCATAAAGCAGTAAGACTCTTAAAAACACATACAAAGAGGAAAATATGTTACAGGTGTATCAGATTAACCAATTAAATTTTTAATAAAGGAACCATTATACAAAAATGGTTATTAGGACTTAGAAGGGGAAATAAAGATATAGGAAACAAGAGACAATGCTCATATAATGAATATATGTTTATATATACCACACTTTTAATGCATGCTAACTCAAAAGAACGTGGAGATAACAGGATATGAGTAATAAGTAGTATCTCAGTTGGAGCAGGTCTAAAACAAGAATCTGAGTGTATGTAGTTTATTTGGGAAGTACAGGAAATGCCTGCTGGGCAGTGGATGCATAAAAAGGAAGAAAATTAAGAAAGGATGTGATGATAAGCAAGGTATCAGAGTAGTTGAACTGAAATTAATCTTGTATGAAACTCTGAAAAGGGTGTAAAATTTACATCTCAGAATGTTTACAATGGAATTGTTACGGGACTCCTGAGAACCATTGGTTGAGCTTGCTTAGAGAGTCAATTCCTAGATATTCTGGCTTGCTACATGTGTGAACAGAGCAACTGCTGTAGGTTCCCAGGGGTAGAAAATTAAGCACAGAGATGGAAAACCTGGCAGAAGGGTACTGAGTGACTCAAGAGCCTGACAGGGAGCGGGAACTTCGTAGAGGAGAAACACAGCTGTATCTTAAATGATGAGGAAGAGGAGGTTACTATGTGGAGAAGAGGGGTAATCAGTGTATAGAGAAAAGGAACAGAAAACATGTCACAAAGGCAGGGGTTCAGTATTTTCCTCAATGTTTGGTACTCTGATTCCCTGGAAACTCTTCAGATTGATAGTTATTACAGGTCATAAGTCACTTGGGAACACAACACTGAGGCACACAGATATAAAGGATTTTTTTAGATTATTAATCTCTGCAGTGTAGGTAAGTGAGTGTGGTCTAATATTTTTAAAAGTCTCTATCATATTCAAGGATTGGAAGACAATATTGTAAACATGATCATTATCCACAAATTGATCAATGGATTCAATGCATTTCCAATCAAAACCCTGGTTGGGATTTTTTTTTGGGGGGGGGCATAAAAATTGACAAGCTCATTCCAAAACTTATATAGGAAGGCAAGGGACCTAACTAGCTGCAGTAATTTTGCAAAAGAATAAATTTGGAGGACATACGCTACCTGGTTTTAAGATTTATCATAAAGGGACCGTGGGCAAAGCAGCACTGGGATAATTTTAGTACAGTATAGTGGTTTGATAATCATAAAAAGTTTACAAAGAGTTTCCCCTGATATATGCAGTGCCCACCAGGTACCATATATAGTTATCACAAAATTATTGACTATATTCCCTATGCTGTACTTTACAGGCAGTTCCAGTTATTTGCAAATGAGGTCTCCTTGCTTCATTTGGGGCCAGAATGTGCACTGGGCCTACTGCTAAGCTAGAGAGTAGGTGTTGGGCCTGGGGTAGTGAAAACACCACAAAATTTGTTGTTCTTACCAAAAATCAGGCCCCTTTTTTTGAATAAGAATCACTGTGGTTGCTGAAATAGGTTAATTTCCAGAGTTTAAAAAAGCTGAATTTGACAGTTATTGCCTAGTTTTTGTCTTTGTTATTTTTGCTTTTATGGAAGGGCAGACTTTCTATTTTCTTACTCTGTTATTTTCTTATGTCACATTTAAGGTTAGTGATGTCTTTTAACAAGCAAACCTTTTCAGTTTTGAACAAATCCAATCTTTTTAATTGTCTGTGTTTTTTTATGGTTTTATATCTAAGGAATCTTTGCCTAGCCATTGGTTATACAACATTTCTCTTATGTTTTCTTCTAGAAATTTTATGGTCTATGATTCTTTTGAATGAATTTTTAGTTTTGGCCTGAGAAAAGAGTCAACATCAATTTTCCCCACATGGATATTCATTTATTCCTGTACACATTATTGAAAAGACTTTTCTTTCTCCATTGAATTACCTTGGCATATATTTTGAAAATCAGTTGACTATATATGTGTGGCTCTGTTTCATGGTGTATAAATTATACTCCAATAAAACCATAAAGAATACCATTAATAATGTCCCTCGTGACTTACAGTATACATATTGGCAATGTGAGTCTGCTTCCCTTCCAATCAAAAGATGGAATTCATTTTTCCAGCCTTTGGTTTTGGAGTTAACCATGTGCTTTGTTTTGGTCAAGTAGATGATAACAAATGTGACATATCCAGATACTACTGGGAGATGAGACCATCCTTGCACTTGGCACCAGAATCAGACTTTCCTAGAACATTCAACCCCTATTGAGACAGACCATAAATAAGTAATCACACAGCCAACTAATAAACCTCAAATAGTAGTTAATCACTTACCATTTTTAACCACTGTTGGGATAATTCTTTACATAGCCTGCAGTAACCGACATGGGATGTAAGCTGCTTTAGTAAGAATTAAGATTTCTAGAAATTACCTTATAACAGGTAACTCTGCCATGTGAAAGGAGTCCATGTTATATCTGAAATGCACATTAATTCACCAATATTTCTGTCACCTTATGCCATCTCTGAATTATGGCATTGCAGGTGTCAAGCATCCCGTACAGCTAATTTAAAAAGGAAAATATATCACTAGCTAATGATTATTACTTGAAAGTCGTGTATCTAATAACATTATTATTCTCTTCATAGAGTCTCTTATGTCCTGATGTAAAGGGACTTTGGTCAGGTTATTTCCATTTTTTGTTCTCAACATCATGCTTATTGGAGTGTATTTTAAAATAAAATCCATGCTTTTTAGATGTACAGTCCTATGAGTTTCAACAAAATGTATTCAGTTCTTAACTTATATAAAATTCAAAATATAAAATATTTCCATCAACTCAAAACATTCCCTTGTACCTCTCTGTGCTATTTTTTTCAGCCCTACTCCCAACTGTTAGGAACCACCAATCTGGTCTCTGTTCCCATAAATTTGTCTTTTCTAGAATGGTCACATAAATCGAATCATGCCTTTGGTATCTAGATCCTTTCACTTAGCTTTTGAGAGTAATCTACTAGCACTAGTTTATTCTGTTTTTATTGCCTCATAGGTACATTCTTTTAAAAAAGTTTTATTGCAGTAAACAAAGAAAAATGCACAAACATGTACAGCACTATGATTTAACACAAAAGTAACAGATGGATGTAAGCATCACTAGGGCAAGAGAAGTAGTCCGTTTCCAGCACAGCAGAAGTCCCAGTGGTATATGGGATCTTAAACTCAAGAACCATCCTCTATTGCAAAGGTAACCAGGATGCTCATTAGTAATCATTAATAATAGAGAGAAAGGAGGAGGGAGATAGAGACAGAAACATCAATGATGAGAGATAATCATTGATCAGCTGCCTCCTGCACACTGCACACTGGGAATTGAGCCCAAAATCCAGTCATGTGCCCCAACTGGGAATCAAACTGTGACCTCCTGGTTCATAGGTTGATGCTCAACCACTGAGCCATGCTGGCTGGACAGGATGCTGATATTTAAAACCATACTTCAGCAGAATGGTGGACTAGAATGGAGACTAGAAGATTCTAAGCTCTCATTCCTCCACAGAAACAAAGTTGAAGGTTTACATTATAAGATTGCAAATTTTATCATTTCATTTAGACACACACACACACACACACACACACACACACACACACACACACTATTCAGCCATTAAAGGAATGAAACTTTGACACATAATACAACATGGATGAATCTTGAAAACATTATGCTAAGTGAAATAAGTCAGACTCAAAATGTCAAATATTATATGACACCATTTTTATGAGTTACCTGAAATAAGTAAATCCATACAGGCAAAAAGTTGAATAGAGGTTACTAAGAGCTGAGTTGGATCCGGGTGGGGGGTGGTTGATTGGGATTTATTATTTAACTAGAGGCCCGGTGCAGGAATTCGTGCATGGGTGCGGTCTGGCCAGCCCGCCCGATAGGGGCCAGGCCGGCCAGGGGGAGAGACCACAGGCAATTTGGCCAGATGGCCCTGCCACCGATCAGTGTGTGGGGGGCAATCAGGGGTGGGGCTGGCCTGGGGGAGGGGCCTCTGGCTGGCCCCACCCTCTGGTCAAACTCCCAGTTGCACTTTCAGTCAAACTCTTGGTTGAGGGGACAATTTGCATATTCGCTTTCTATTATATAGGATGAGCTCAGACCTTATTTTTGGGATGATGAAAAGTTCTGGAAATGGAGAGTGGTGATTATTGAGCAACATTGTCATTGTACTTAATGTCACAATTAAATATGGTTAAATTGGTAAATTTTGTTATGTATATTCTACCACAAGAAAAAAATCATATTTGCCTTATTTTAAAAGTATGTAAATTGAGTCACACAGGCTGTTATTTGTACAGTTCATCCATGTTAATGTATATAGTTGCTGTCCATTCACTTTCATTGCTGCATAGAATTCCACTCTGTGGATATTGTACTATTTATATATCTATTCTACTGCTAATAGATATTTTGGCTGTTTCCAGCACTAAGCTATTACACATAATGATGATGTGAAGCAATATTTTAGCTTCTATAATAGGAGAAACCCTCTAACTTGTTGTCATTACAAGTTGTAGATAAATTGGATAAAATATCATAATTATTCTCAGAGGTTAAGTGAGAAATCTTAAAGTACCTTAAGCATAGTCTATTTATAATATCTTCAATTTATATCTAAGGCAGCCAATACCTGCCTTTCATAAATTTTCAGCTTTGTTCATACCTGATTGCTATGTGTGAGAAAAATTAAATACCTCTGACACATACTGGTTTTTTTGCCACAAATGCCACATAGAGTGTTATGAAAATTAAGTTCAAAAGTTCAAGAGAAGTGAGGCTATTTCTCTGAGTTAAGTAAAATTCTTCCTCTTTCAAGACTCAGACAAGCACCGTACCTTTAGGAAATATTTAAGTATTATAATAGAGATTTACATATATATGTATATTAATGTATACAGACAGTTTTATGGCTAATTAAGCAACAATTATTAACTATATCTATCTTTTTCAGTAGAAAATATTATATAATCTTGCAAGTTTTAGAATTCTTCTAAATTTTTATTTCTATTGCATTTTATAAGAAAGGTTGTCAATGGCATCCTATCAAATATGTTTATAATAACACATCTAATTTTCTTTTTCCAGGTTATTATGAAATTACCGTTCCAGAAGTGAGAAAATACCAACTTCTTAGAAAGCATTTTTTTTCAGTTAAATTAGCTTTGGAACCTTATTGCCTCCACTTTAGGCTAAATCTGTTAAGATAACATTGGCATGTCTATGCAAACACTTCAACGATGATGATTTGGATAACTTTCAATTCTAAAGTTAATCAGTTTGGAATCCCAGATCTGCCTGGTATCCATGGATACCATAGGCTAATCACAGCATCTTCCATCATCTGAGTAAATTCACATGAATAAAAATAACTATATTAATTAGCAATACAAAAAAGTTTAACCAAAACAAAGAGAAGGGTAAGTACATATTTTAAAATCAAGCTGGTAATTGATGCAATGTTAAAAATTTATACATTATATCACATAGTACTAAATATATAAAGCATTGGTGTTTAGGGAATGATTAGAACTTTGTTTTCAGTATTAGTACAACAAGGAAAATAATGAAAGCTAAATGGCTAGCACATGAGCTCTAATGACTCAAAG
This sequence comes from Myotis lucifugus, assembly GCF_000147115.1. Classification (NCBI taxonomy): domain Eukaryota; kingdom Metazoa; phylum Chordata; class Mammalia; order Chiroptera; family Vespertilionidae; genus Myotis; species Myotis lucifugus. The sequence continues at coordinate 11,004,901 of NW_005871068.1, forward strand.
GCTAGATATACTACTTTTACCTGTTCAAGTTGGAATGAAATTTAATTTCAATATACTAATCACTTAGCACTTGTGCAAATCAAACAGTTTCTAACATGCAATAAATTTAAATGTGCACAAATGATATCTGTGCACTCCCATGGTTATAAGATTAATTATAAGTTTTCTTACTGTAATCTATAAGCTAAACTTGGTATTTCTACCTTTGCAATACTTAAGATGATAGAAATGAGATCAACTGATTATTAGTCCTTGAGCATTTTGTTCAAAATGAATTTTAAGTAATTATAGAAATGCCAATAGAGAACTTTTGCAGTCTTAGAACAAAATAACTATTAATTACTTTCTCCAATAATCTAATTTCACACACTAAACCTATATTATTGTTTAAAATGTTATGATTTATTGGCAACTATAAGATGCTAAATAACTTTCTTTAAAAAAGTTATCTTTATTGTTGAAAGTGTTGCATATGACCCTTTTTCTTACCCCATTGATTCCCTCCCTCCACCTCACCCCCAATACAAAATTATTCTGGCACACTTGTGGACTTTATTGATTAATTACATCAGTCATTTATCCAAATTCAGATATTATAGCCCCAAGAAAGTATGTAAAACACCCTGACAAATATATCTACAGAGCTCCTGGTGGTAGACAAGAGGTGTTTTAGTGATGGAAACAACACATATCTTAGCAAACATTCTATACTCTCCACTTCAGTCACAGTTTTGTGGACAACACATTTGATCATCTCCTGTTATTACCTATATCCACTGGTTTGTCATTAATGGGATGAAGGAAAAAAATCATATATATATATATATATATATATATATATATATATATATAAACTTACATTATTATAAATCTTGAGGCTTGTTGAGTTTTCTTTTTCCTCAATTATACAGCATTATTTTCAGCATAAATAGTGCCTAATGTGGAGGGGTCCAACAATGATGTTTTCCAGGGCAATGTGATTATTGATTACTCTGTTAAATGACTCTGAAACAACCTTTATTTCCTAAACTGTGTTTATGGAGATGTTACTAGTTATTTACATTATTATTAGTTTTCTGTTGTCAAATCAATTTCAAAAATCCAGCTAACTCTAATTCTTGGACATTAACAGAGCCTACTGAATTTTCTTAATTATATATATACTAGAGGCCCAGTGCATGAAATTCGTGCATGGGGGGGGGTCCCCTCAGCCCAGCCTGCACCCTCTCCAATCAGGGACCCCTTGGGGGATGTCCCTCTCACAATTCTGGACCGCTGGATCCTAATCACTCATCTGCCTGCCTGCCTGGTTGCCCCTAACTGTCCCTGCTGCTGGCCTGATCACCCCTCACTGCCTCTGCGTGCCGGCCTGATCACTCCTATCTGCCCCCCCCATGCTGGCCTGGTCGCCCCTAACTACCCCCCTCTGCCGGCCAGGTCACCCCCAACTGCGCCCTCCCTGCTGGCCTGGTTACCAACTGCCCCCCTCTGCCAGCGTGGTCGCCCCTAACTGCTCCCCCTTCCGCTGGCCTAGTTGCCCTTTACTGCCCCCACTGCCAGCCTAATCACCCCCAACTGAAACCCCTCCCCCTGCTGGCCTGGTTGCCCCCAATTGCCCCCCTCTGCTGGCCTGGTCACCCTTAACTAACCCCCCTGCCAGCCTGGTTGCCCCCAACTGCCCCCTTGCCAGCCTGGTCGCCCCACACAGCCTGCTTGTTCAGTCATTTGGTTGTCCCTCACTAACCCCCCTGCCGGTCTGGTCATAGGCAGCCATCTTGTGAGGGCATGAAGGTCAATTTGCTTATTACCTCTTTATTATATAGGATACATAATGCATACTTTTATTAAACCTATATACTCTTAAACATATTTGAACTTATATTCCCCTTTCATTAAATAGCTGTTATTATTTTATAAAATACTGGAGAATTTTAGTCTAGAAAAATATACTTTTCAAGTTTTGTCATGTTCTAAAGATTATTAATGATTACTAAAAATATAAAAAAAATAAAACTAAACCCCAATACTCAGTGGCATAAAATAATCACCATACACAAGGTAGCTGGGTTTGGGCTGATCTGACTGGGGTCAGATAAATCAGCTATGCTCCATGTGTCTTTCATCCTCCTTAAGACTAATGGGTTAGCAGAGGCAAGTTTATTTTTGTATTGATGGAAGAGGCACAAGGGAGCAAAAAGAAATATTAAAGCCTAGTTTTGGAACTGGCACACTTTTACAATTGCTTCATTCTATTTCGAATACAAGTCACATGACCAAGTGCAATGTCAAGGGTGTAGAGAAATATAATCTGTGTTTAAGGAAGAACTATAAAATCACATGAAAATTGCATGAAAATAAGAAAGGGTGGCCCTAGTCTGTTTGGTCAGCCTGCAGACCAAAGGATCCCGAGTTTGATTCCAGTCAAAGGCATCTACCCCAGATGCAGGATACTCCCCTGGTCAGGCACTGGTTGGGCGCATACAGGAGGCAACCAATCTACGTGTTTCTCTCACATCGATATGATATTTCTCTGCCTTTCCCTCTCTCTTTCACTTTCTCTAAGAAATCAATGAAAAAATATCTTTGGGTGAGGATTAAAAAGAAAGGGAAATGAGAAAGGGTGTAATGTTAGGACCAATAATAAAATTTATCACAAGTCTTTTCTCTCATTTCAGGTTGTCAGCTGTCAATTCATATCCATGTCATTGTTATTGCTCTTAATGTATTTCTAGTAAGACTTAGGTTGATAAAATAATCACAAAAATATATTCAAAGTAAAAATAGATAAATTCACAACAGAGACTATTTGGTTGTTTTCTTATGAATACAATCCATAATATGTAGTGGATAAACTTAGTAGCACATAGTATCTGTTTGTTTACTTCCTGGTTACTGACACCTGGAAAAAGATGATGTGTGAGGCTTAGGTTGGCATAAAAAATGGAATGTTTATACTATCAATATTTACTTCTTTTTCATATTGGTAATCTTTCTTTGCTTAATTTATAATTACTATTCAAATAAGGAGAGTTCATGAAATAAATCAATGCATGACAAATTTGAAGAACCACTTAAATAGATATAAACTAAACAACTCTGGAGAACACAAGGATATAGTATAGATTATTATTGTTTTTAAAATTTTTCATTTTATCCTTCCATGTAGGTAGAGTTATAAGTCTCTACCCTACTGACTTTGGCTTTTTTGGCCTGTGGAAGGTGAGCAAACACAATATTTAAAATAAACAAAAATGTTTAGAGGATTTACTAATTTCCAAGAGTCTTTTTCCTCTCAGTCCTCTGCAAGAAATTACAAAATTCCAAGTTGGAACTCACTCTTCAGTCTGGAAAGAAAAGACATATGAAGTGAACATATATCCCAATCCACAGTCTGAAATGAGTTGTGCAATAGGTATGTGACAAGAGAGAAAAAGAAACACCTGTTTTTAAGGCTACTGTGATTTTATGGCTGCTTATTACATATCATAACCTTCAAAATTGACGAACACATTAGATTAGTATATGAGTGTGTGGGAATTCTTAATTAGACTGCAAGTGAGTGCTAAATGAGTAGAGAATAACAAAGACTTAGATGACTAATAGGAGCATACATCCACTTTTTAGCCATTTTACTGTTGGTTTTGTGACCTGCTTAAGTTTTGCTATTCTTGACATCTTGTTCAAAACTGAAATACGAGCTAAGTGGGGCACATATCTGAATTACTGGTATCTTTAAAAAAATACTTTTGTCCCATTATACCAATGAATATAAATACAACTTAAGAATTCCAGTCCCTTGGCTTTATATTTCATGTTTTAGGTTTCTCTCTCACAGTTAGAAGAAGCCCATGATAACTGTCAGACATGAGATTTTACACACTGCTACACAATTTAGTGTCTTTAAGAACTGTGTTGTATTTTTTTAGTAACAAACCGATCACACATTTATAATCTTTTCCATCTGCATTAACTATATTCTCCATGTACTTAGTTTTCAATCTCAGACTGAGTGGGCCCAATCAATTTTTCTCAATATGAACATTTATGAGTACTGTATTACCAAGAAAATGTTAAAGTACATCATTTGTTATTTTAAGCATGTTTCCACATTTGAATAATTAAGGTACTATACACATAGCATAATATATTTTGCATTGTGTATTATCATTATTGGTAAATAGATTAAGCTTAAGGTTCCTATGGGTAAATAGTTCTTAAATGTTGAGGATTAGTCACTGTTTTGAAAATATAATAATATATCCAGCTATGGGCAAGAAGCAAGGCTGAAATTATGGAGGAAATAAGGGAGTATAAGAAACTCCACATAGGCCTCTTAAATTAGAGCTCAGGAGACACTTCGCTAGCTACTTCCTGAGTAGGGTGAATATTGGGCACCCCTTATTACAAAAGTCCAGCTGTTTAAGTTATAATATGCCCTTATGAAAATGTACATTATTTTACTTGCTGGAATTCTCTTGTAAAATATAGAAGAGAACATTCTTTAATACTTACCCAAGGACATGTTTTTATTGATTTTACAAAGAGAGGAATAGAAAGAGAAAGAACTATCTATTGGATGCCCCCTGTATGCAGCCTGATCAGGAATCCAACCCACAACCTTTCAGTGTACAGGACAATGCCCCAACCAACTGAATTACCTGATCAGGGCTAGAAGAGAATATTTTAATTAAATACATACAGATTTATCTAAAACACCCTAACCATGCACAGAAAAGTACTAGGTTACTCATCATTTTAGCTTTTGATGCTAGGCACTAAATCCCACACCTTAATTCATTGTATCCCTACATGAATATATGTCATTAGCTTCATACATTATTTTGACCTTAATTATAAAAGATTATATGGTATTATTGCTCATACAGCTTGAAAAATGTCTGAATCATTGTTATAACTCACTATGCACAAATAATAATTTTAGACAGATTTCTTGTCAGCATGAGGTACTTAAAATCATTTAAACTATAAAAGGGTAAATGTTGCAGCCTGCTCCCATACCAGGAGAAGCAGCCACATGGGCAGCCCGCCCCTGTATGAGAAGCAGCAGCCCTGTGTGCAACCTGCTCCTGTCCCAGGAGTAGCAGCCTCGTGAGCAGCCCGCCCCCATCTGAGGAGCAGAAGCTGCGCAAACAGCCTGTCCCATCCAAGGAGCAGCAGCTGCACGAGCAACCTGCCCCCAACCCAGGAGCAGTAGCCGTGTGAGCAACCCGCCCCTGTCCGAGGATCAGCAGCCACATGAGAAGCCAACTCCCGTCTGTGGAGCAGCAGCCCCACGAGCATCCCGCCCCAGTCCAAGGATCAGCAGCATCACATGGCCTGCCCCAATCTGAGGAGCAGCAGCCACGTGAACAACCTGCCCTCATCCGAGGAGCAGCAGCCCTGCGAACAGCCCTCCCACATCTAAAGAGCTGCAGCCCCATGCAGCACATCCCTGTCTGAGGAGCAGCAGCCCCGTGAGCAGCCCATCCCAATCTGAGGATCAGCAGCATCACGTGGCCTGCCCCTATCTGAGAAGCAGCAACCCTGCAAACAGCCCGTCCCTGTCAGAGGAGCAGCAGCCTCTCGTGGTCTGCCCCCGTCCAAGGACCAGCAGCCCCACAAGTGGCCCGCCCATATCCAAGGAGCTGCAGCCCCATATAGCACACCCCTGTCCAAGGATCAGCAGCAGCACAAGCAGCCTGACCCCACCAGCCAGAGGTGCCACCACTGCTGCGAGCAGCGCCCACCAGAGGAGCCACCACCAACTGAGGAGCAGCTGCTGCCATGACTGCCTGAGGAGCAGCCTCCGCCCAAGGAGCCGCTGCTGTCAGAGGAGTAGCACCTGCACAACTCAACACCTAGGTCCTTCGGTGAGAGCAAAAATGGGGAGACAAAGTAACCCCTAAGGAAAGAAATGGGGAAATCACCAGAAAAGCAGATAAGTGAAATGGAGGCATGCAATTCTCAGAAAAAGAATTCAGAATAAGGGTCATACAGTTCATAAACCAGATGGATGAAAAAATTAACAACTTACGTAAGAATCAATAAGAAGTAAAGAGTGATATAGCTGCAATAAAAACACCATGGGAAGTTTCAACAGTAGACTAGGATAAGCGGAGTATCGAAATAGTGAATTAGAAGACAGGAAAGGAAAACACACCCAAACTGAATGGCAATTGTAGAAAGAAATTAAAAGGGAGGAGGAGAGCCAGAGGGAGCTTTGGGACAACATGAAACAAAGTAAAATACAAATAATAGGGGTGCAAGAATGACAGGAAGAAGAAAAAGGGTTAGAAAACCTATTTGAAGAAATATTGTCAGAAAACTTCCCTGATGTGGGGAAGAAAAAAAATCACACAAGCACAGAGAGTCCCAAACAAGTTGAACCCAAAAAGACCCACACCAAGACACACTGAAATTATGATGGCAAACATTCAGGAAAAAGAATCTTAAAGGCTGCAAGAGAGAAACAGAAAGTTACATAAAAGGGATCTCCCATTAGAATATCAAATGATTTCTCAACAGAAACACATCAAGCCATAAAGGAATGGAAGGAAATTTACAAAGTGATGCAAAGCAAGGAACTGAATCCAAGAATCCAAGGCTATCATTCAGAATTGAAGGGGAAATCAGTAGCTTCACAGAAAAAAAAAAAAAGACTAAGGGAGTTTATCACTACCATGCCAGAATTGCAAGAAATGCTAAAGGGACTGGTGTCAAAAGAAGAAAAAAAAAATTAAAAGAAGGAACATGGGCAAAAAAACGAAAATGGATACAAACAAGTATCTATAAATAATAACGTTAAACGTAAATGAACTAAATGATCCAATCAAAAGACAAGGAGTGGCTGAATGGATAAAGAAACATGGCCCATATATATTCTGTCTACAAGAGACCCACCTCATAACAAGGGACTCACACGGACTGAAAGTGAAGGGATGGAAAAATATCTTTCAGGCAAATGGAAATGAAAAAAAAAGCTGAGGTAACAATACTTACATCTCAGAAAATAGACATCAAAGTGAAGGCAATAACAAGAGGTAAGGAAGGCCACATCATATTGCTAAAGTGATCGATACAGCAACAGGATATAACCCTGGTAAACATATATGCAGTCAATGCAGGAGCACCAAAATACATTTAAAAAAAACCTCCTGGAAGATATCAAGGGAGAAATCAACAATGATACAATCATAGTAGGGGACTTTAATACCCCACTGACATTACTGGATAAATCCTCTAGACAAAACATCAGCAAAGAAACATCAATCCTAAATGACCCACTAGATCAGATGGACTTAACTGACATCTTCAGAGTATTTCATCCTAAAGCCACAGAATATACATTCTTCTCAAGTGCCCATGGGACATTTGCAAAGATAGACCACATATTGGGTCACAGGCAAAGTCTCTCCAAATTCAAGAAGATTGAAATCATATCAAGCATATTCTCAGACCACAATAGCATATTAGAAATAAACTACAATAAAAACAATAAAAAAATTAAACGCTTGGAAGATGAATAGCATGCTATTAAACAATGATTAGGTTACCAAAGAGATCAAAGAAGAAATTAAAAACATCCTGGAAATGAATGACAATGAAAAGACAAAAATCCAAAATCTATGGGGCACAGTGAAAACAGTCCTGAGAGGGAAGTTTACAGCTCTACAGGCCTACCTCAAAAAAAACAAGAAAAAAATGGTAATAAATCATCTAACTCTACAACTTAAAGAATTAGAAAGAGAACCACAAGAAAAGCCCAAGTGAGCAGAAGGAAGGAGAAAATAAAGATCAGAGCAGAAATAAATGACATAGAGACAAACAACAGCAACACACACACACAAAAAACACAATACAAAAGATGAATGAAACCAAGAGCTAGTTCTTTGAAAGGATAAATAAGATTGATGAACTGCTATCCAGACTCACCAGGAAGCAAAGAGAGAGGACCCAAATAAACAAAATCAGAAATGAAAGAGGCAAAATAACAACAGACCCCACAGAAATACAAATGATTGTTAAAAAATACTATGAACAACTCTATTCCAACAAACTAGACAATCTAGAGGAAATGGATATATTCCTAGAAAAATGCACAACCTTCCACAACCCAATCAGCAAGAATCTAAAAATCTTAATAGGCCAATAACTACAGAGGAAATTGAAGCAGTCATCATAAAGCTTCCAGCAAACAAAAGCCCAGGACCAGATGGCTTCACAGGGGAGCTTTACTAAACATTAAAAGAAGAAATAAACCTACCCTCCTCAGACTATTCCAAAAAATTCAAGATGAAGGAACACTTCTAAGCTCATTCTATGAAGCCAGCATTACCCTGATAACAAAACCAGATAAAGACAACACAATGAAAGAGAATTGCAGGCCAATATCCCTAATGAATATAGATGCCAAAATCCTCAACAAAATTCTAGCAAATCAGATTCAGCATTACATCAGAAAAATCATGTTCCATGACCAAGTATCCCATGGATGCAAACATGGTACAATATCCGTAAATCAATAAATGTGATATATCATATAAACAAATTGAGAGATAAAAATCACATATTCATATCAATTGCTGCAGAGAAAGCATTTGACATAATCCAACACCCTTTCTTGATAAAAACCCTCAGCAAAATGGGAACAGAGGGATCATACCTCACCATAAAAAAGCCTTATATGACAATCATACAGCCAACATCATACTCAATGGGCAAAAACTAAAACTATTTCACCTAAGAACAGGATCGAGGCAGGGATGCCCACTTTTCCCACTCCTGTTCAACATAGTACTTTAAGTACTAGCCATAGCAATTAGACAAGATGAAATAAAAGGTATCCAAATTGGAAAAGAAGACGTATAACGGTCAGTTTCCACTGATTACATGATACTGTACATAGACAACCCTAAAGATTCCATAAAAAAATATTAGATTTAATAAGTGAATTTGGCAATGTAGTGGGATACAAAATTAACACCAAAAAATCTATGGCATTTTTATACACTAATAGTTAACTTACAGAAAGAGAGATTAAAGAAACAATCCCATTTACCATAGCACCAAAAAAATTTAAGATACCTAGGAATAAACTTAACTAAGGAGGTAAAAGACCTGTACTCAGAAAATTACAGGACACTGAAAAAAGAGATAGAGGAAGACATAAACAGATGGAAGAACATACCATATTCATGGATTGGTAGAATCAACATCATTAAAATGTCCATACTACACAGAGCAATCTATAAATTCAATGCCCTCCCCATTAAAACACCAACGGGATATTTCACAGACTTAGAATGAACTCTCCAAAAATTCATCTGGAATAAAAAAAGACCCTGAATAGCTGCAGCAATCCTGGGAAAGAACACAGTAGGAGGGATCTCAATACCAGATTACAAAGACACTGTTCTCAAAACTGCCTGATACTGGCACAAGAAAAGACATATAGACCAATGGAATACAATAGAGAATCCAGAAATCAACCCAAACCACTATGCTCAATTTATATTTCACAATGGAGGCAAGAGCATACAATGGAGTCAAGACTGTCTCTTCAATAAATGGTGTTGGGAAAATTGGACATATACATGCAAAAAAATGAAACTAGACCACCAACTTACACCATACACAAAAATAAACTCAAAAAAAACCTCAAAATGAATAAAGGACCTAAACATAAGATGGGAAACCATAAAAATGTTAGAGGAATCCATAGGCAGCAAAATCTCAGACATATGCCGAAGCAATATCTTCACTGATACAGCTCCTAGGGCAATGGAAAATAAGAAAGAATAAACAAATGGGACTATATCAAAATAAAAAGCTTCTATACAGCAAAATAAACCATCATAAAAACAACAAGAAAGTCCACTACATGGGAAAACATATTTGCCAATGTTATCACTGATAAGGGTTTAATCTCCAACATTTACAGGGAACTCATACAACTTAACAAAAGGAAGATAAACAACCCAATCAAAAAAATGGGCAACGGACCTAAATAGATATTTTCAAAAGAGGTCATGAGGAAGGCCAAGAGACATGAAAACATGCTCAAAGTCACTAATCATCCGAGAGATGCAAATCAAAATGACAATGCGGTACCATCTCACACCTGTCAGAATGGTTATCATCAACAAAACAACAAATGGCAAGTGCTGGTGAGGATGCAGAGAAAAAGAAAACCTCATGCACTGCTGGTGGGAATGCAGACTGGTGCAGCCACTGTGGAGAACAGTATGGATTTCCTCAAAAAACTAAAAATGGAACTCCCATTTCACCCAGTGATCCCACTTCTAGGACTATATCTCAAGAAACCAGAAACACCAACCAGAAAGGATATATGCACCCCTATGTTCATAGCAGCACAATTTACCATAGCTAAGATTTGGAAACAGCCTAAGTGCCCATCAGCAGATGAGTGGATTAAGAAACGTACATCTACACAATGGAATACTATGCTATTGTAAAAAAAGAAGGAATTCTTGCCATTTGCAACAGCATGGATAGAACAGGAGAGCATTATGCTAAGCAAAATACACCAGTCAGAGAAATATAAATATCACATGATCTCAGTCATTTGTGGGATATAATGAACAACATAAACTGATGAATAAAAAAAGATTCAGAGACAGAGAAGCATCGATCAGACCGTCAAACCTCAGAGGGAAGGTAGCGGAGGGTGGGGGTAAGGGGGAGAGATCAACCAAAGGACTTGGATGCATGAATATACTAGTAAGCCTAACCATGGACATAGACACCAGGGGGTGAGGGCATGGGTGGGCAGTAGGGGGGCAATAGGGGGATAGGAACACATATGTAATACCTTATTCAATAAAGAAAAAAAAACAATAAAATATTTTTTTTAAAAAAAGAGGGCAAATGTTCGTTAATATTCTCTAAGCAGCCTGGCTGGTGTTTCTCAGTTTTGAGTGCTGACCCATGAACCAAGAGGTCACTGGTTTGATTCCCAGTCAAGGCACATGCCTGGGTTGTGGGTCTGATCTCCAGTAGGGGGTGTACAGGAGGCAGCCGATCAATGTTTCTCTCTTATTGATGTTTGTATTTCTCTATTCTTCTCCCTTTATCTCTAAAAATCAATAAAAGCATATTTAAAAATATTCCCTAAGCATAGGCCCTCAAAATTTAGTAATTTATTTTTTACAAACTAAAGTCTTAGAATCAAAGAGAATATGTTGCCTGAAAACTGAAAGAATACATTTTCAAGCATCCCTTTCCAGAGAGGCAGCAATGAATTTTAATTTTATAACTCAAAATAATTTATGTGAATAAGTAAATCATCTGTGCCTAAAGTTACTTTATATAATCCTGAATTTAAAAAGTATCAATAAAATACACAGTCATAATGTTCACCTGAATGTGAATGGAAGCCTGAAAGGAAATAGTGTGTATGCCCATTTTAGTGTCAAAAATATGAGACATAGTTTTATATATGGTATTTCACCGGACTATGGGGATAAAGCTATAAAATGTCCCTTAAAAATAAAGGAAATTTTCTCAACATAAAATATTCATCATCCACAGATGATGTTTATGTTTCTAAATGGCTTGTTAAAAAGACTCCTTATGTTAAATAATGTCACATGTAAAGTAATGTTATAAAAAGTGGAAAACCATAGTATTAGAGAAACAGAAAAATCTAAGTTATAATCTCACTTTTCAGACTGACTAACTTTGAATCATTGGGTTATTTCATATCTGAGTGCTTGTTTCTTTATCTAAAATGTAAGGGAAAATAATTACTTTTATGAGAATTCCTGTGAATATTAACTCATCTCATCACAACATGGTAGACACCAAAATCATGTCATGGACATGTTGTGTTGGAAAATCATATCTGTTCCAGTGTATGGTAGAGAATGGGTAGCATAAGTGTAGGAATTCAGACCTTTGTCTTTAATTTCAATTCCTTATAATAGAGCACTTGCTCACTCCCCCTGCAGTCTTGTAAATTTGCCTGATATCCTAATTCATGCAGACCTCTGGCACTGCCTTGGGACTTCTCTTAAAACAAAAAATCTGAATAGCAGGACTGATTTGGAGATCCTGCTGCCATCAGTTACTACTAACAGATTCGTAAATTCCCCATTAGCAAGCATTACCTATCTAAAAGGAGGTTCTTCTTCTACTCTTTTCTAAGGAACTATATGGATTCACATCCTAACACATATTTTCCTCATTCTGGCAATCTCTATTGTCCATCAGGACTCCTGGGAAATACTTATTGCAGGATGTGCCTCACCATCTTTACCTCAAAAATCACTGAGAATTTCTAATCTCAGAACCATACCTGGGTTCACTTATATTTAAAAAAAAATTGTGATTCATGATTGTTTGAATATTTGGGCATTATTTTGAAAAAGTGGGGTTTTTTTCTAACTACTCTATATTATTTGAATACTGCAAGCTTATTTACCCATGTCATTATCTAAAGACGCAAAGCCCAAATGTTAAAAGTTATAGGACTACCTGATTTTACTTTCAAACCTCTATTTTAGTCTGGATCCTAAGGTTTTAGCAAAGTAAAAGTTTTACAAACACTTCACATATTCATACACATATTCAAGTATTGGAAACTGTGTAGTATCTGTGTTATCATAGTCCTCCAAGTCTTTTGTCATCTATACATTTTAACGTTATTAGAAAAAAATACATAGTACTATTCAAAAAGGAAAAATAACCAAAATGTATGTAGAACCAAAATCACAGAATGAAAGATGTGTTTCCAAGTTTCCAAACTTCTCTTTATATTAAAGACAACTCTTTTCATCTTAAAAGACCAAAAATGAACATACTACATATTATTTTGAGTTTTTTGCTTCAAAGATTTTCAAGTCCATGCTTGTTTGCCTACTTATTATGCAAGAGGTTTTTAACTACTGCTAATTGATAGATCACATCAAACTTGATTAATTACCCATATGATTATCAGTGGGTATAAATAATCAAATATTACAAGTTACAAGTTAATCCTGATTTTATTTTTATGATTTAATGTATTCTCCTTTAATCTCTAGAGGCAGCTAACTCTAAACCATTTAAGAAAAAACATTTATGCTATTGATTACAAACTAAATATAAAATCTTCACACTACATTTTCTTCATTCATATCTATAGGCTTCTTTTCAAGAAAATATATTAAATGTTCTTATACATTCCTTCTAAACATATATTTGTTCTAGGATGATTATTACTGATGTCTCCTGGAAAGACCTTACATAAACATCTTAATTAAAACAAAATATATGAATATATAAGTGCACACACATACATCTGTATTCATGCATACACATGTGTGCCTTCTCACACATACACGTATTGAAATAATGTAACTTAGACTCCCATAATTTCCTTATAATCAAATTCACACAATAGAAGTATTCAATTTACACAAAATATATTCTAAGATGTCATCAGTCTTTACCACAGCTCCTAGTTGTAGGGATAAATACTTTGTAACTTGAATGAACCAGGTCTGAGGCCTCTCTATGCTAACAGTGACACAGACCTGCAGCTTGTCCAGTAGCAGAGGAATTCATTTAACATGAATTCAAAACTCTAAAAGTCACGTGAAGTTTGAATATTATAAAATTATCAGTGTAAAACCCATTTTCACAAAAAATGGCAATTTTATATGGTTTATCAATATGAAAAAATTTAAAATACAGGCATAATATCTAAAAATGTGTTAACGTCCAAAATATATAAAGAACCCAAACATCTCAATAGCAAAAACCCCACAAACAATCAAATTAAAAACTAGGTAGAGGATCTAAATAGACATTTCTCCCAAGAAGACATACAGATGGCCAATGAATATATAAAAAGATGATCATCATTATTAATCATCAGAGAAATGTAAATCAAAACCACAATGAGATATCACCTCACTGTTAGAATGGCTATTATCCAAAAGACAAACAAGCGCTGACAAGGATGTAGAGAAAAAGGAACTATTGTACACTTTTGGTAGGGATGTAAATTGGTGCAGTATGGAGGTTTCTCAAAAGAATAAGAATAGAACTACCATATGATTCAGAAATCCCACTTCTGGGAATTTATCCAAAAAATATGAAAATACTAACTCAAAAGATATTGGCACTCCCATGTTCATTGCAGCATTATTTACAATAGTTAATACATCAAAGCAAATTAAGTGTCTCCCAATGGATGAACAGATAAAGAAAATGTGGTATATATATCTATAATAATAAAAGCGTAGTATGCTAATTAGACCAGACAGCTAAACGACCTTCCAGATGTCCTTCCGGGTGACCTTCCAGACTAAACCGAGGCTGTTAAGGCCAAAGTAAGCCGCTGCAGCTGCGAGGGCCGAGCCCCTTGCACAAATTTTGTGCATCAGGCCTCTAGTGTATAATATTAGAAAATTATTTAGCCATAGAAAGAAGGAAATCTTGACATTTGCAACACCATGGATAAACCTTGAGGTCATTATGCTAAGTGAAATAAGTTGGAGAAAAGCAAATACCCTATGATCTCACTTATATGTGGAATCTACAAACAAACAAAAATTCCCACCAAACTCATAGATACAGAGTACAGATTGGTGGTTACCAGAGGCAGGGGGACGGGGGTTGGGGGGTGAGTGAAATGGGTAAATGTGGTCAAAAGGTACAAGCTTCCAGTTATAAGTTATGGGGATATAATGTACAATATGGTATCTGTAGCTAATAATACTGTATTGTATATTTGAAAGTTTCTAAGAAAGTAGATCTTAAACATTCTCATTACCAGTAAAAATGGTGTAACTATGTGTGGTGATAGATGCTAATTAGAAGTATTGTGGTGATATTTCTCAATATATACAAATATCAAATCATTACATAGTATACCTAAAACTAATACAATGTTATATTTCAATTTTAACTCAAAAAATATTTTAGGGATACAGCCATATTCCTGGCCAGTGATGCTCAGTTGGTTGGGTGGAGACCCACGCACTAAAATGTTGCCAGTTCCATTCCCTGTCAGGGGACATGCAGGAGGCAGCTCATCATTTTTGCTCTCACATTGATGTCTCTCTCTCTCTCTCCTCTCTCTTCCTCTCTCTCTAAAAATCAATAATAAAATAAGCCTGGCAAGTATTGCTCAGTGGTTGAGCATTATCCCATGAACCAGGAGGTCATGGCTTGAATCAAGTCAGGGCACATGCCTGAGTTGGGGGCTCAATTTCCAGTAGGGAATGTACAGGAGGCAGCTGATCAATGTTTCTCTCTCAGCAATGCTTCTATTTCTCTATCCCTCTCTCTTCCTCTCTGTAAAATCAATGAAATATAATAGTAATAGTAATAATAATACAGTCTTAAAAACAAAGGAAAATACAGGCATAGAGGGACACTTAAGTTCTAGTCAATAACTTTCCAAAATTCTTATAGTAGTGTATGATCTAGGGCAGGACTCCATATTTTCAGAATTGTAATATACATTCAGAACAGGTCTCTGAAGAGCAATAGAGACAACAGGGAGTAAGTATGGTTTAGTGATGGATCCCATAGCCACAGAGACTGTAACTGGGTTACAGTTCTGTTTTAGATGTGTCCACCTAAATACTATTGAACAAGAACATTTGATTATATAGCATCAAATGTTCTATTCACTAGAACATCTATTCACTTACTATAGTACATCTATTCACTTACTCAAAAACATAAATAAAGCCTACCTATAACCAGGTTTGCCTTTGGCTACTTCTTCCCCAGGGCTCAAAATACCAAGGCCTTTGCTGATACTGATTTTATAGTACCCTCTCTACTTTATATCCTTCTGAAAATCTTGTTTCTTGCCTAATCTAGAACAGACTCACCATAGTGACATATCTCTAGGTTAGAAAAGGATCATTCTTCACCTCATCAGATTTCATGAAAGCACACACCACCTCTCTGAAAGCAAAATAAATAAATCCTATCACATACATCCTGTTTACAAACTGACAAATCTGGGGAAATCTAATTTTATCACTGCTGTGGTAGGCAGAATAATAAGATGACCCACAAAGAGTCACACCCTTGTATAATCTCTATCCCTTAATGGCAGGAAGAACCTATGACTTGCTTCTATCCAGTAGAATATGGCAAGGATTGTGATATAATAATTAATTTGGTTATATTACACTATCTAAGACTCTTTTGCATCAGAGGAAAGGAAGAGAGTGTCTCCTAATGGCCTTGGAGAAGAAAGGTTTGAGGTTTTGAGAGGGCCATTTAGCAAGGAACTATGAGGGCCTTTAAGAGTGGTGAGTGACTTCCAGTGAACAGCCTGTAAAACAAATGGGGGATTTCAGTCCTGCAACTGCAAGGAACTGAATTCTGCCAACAACCATGTAACTCTGGAAGATGTTGCTGAGTCCCAGATGGGAACACAGGCCAGTTAATACCTTAATTATATTTTTGTGAGACTCTGAGCAGAGGATTCAGCTAAAGTGCAACTGAACTATTGGCCCATAGACATAAAATACAATGAATTATTAGTATAACTAGAGGCCTGGTGTATGAAATTTATGTATGGGTAGGGCTCCTAGGCCTGGCTGGCGATCAGGGCCTATCAGGGCCTTCTGGCTGCCCGCCAGGGCCTTCCTTTGTTCAGCACTTCCCCCTGGTGGTAAGTGCACATCATAACGAGCGATCAAACTCCCGGTCACCCAATCAAACTCCTGAGGGGACACTTTGCACATTAGCCTTTTATATATATAGATTTTTTACCTATAAACAAACCACTCAGATAATGCATAATAATAATTAAAAGATCAGGGAAACCATAGGAAAATAGATAATTAATTTTTCAGCTTACTATGAAGCTCTTTAATTTTTCTGAAATACAATAGCTGAATGTGCCTAAAGTACCAAAGGGAGATAATACACTTGATAAACAAATGTAAAGGAGTCATGAGTATTTTCACACAAGTTATCACCAGAGTGGAGATTACATTGCTTTTTGGTCAGTGTATAAAACTTAATAAAATAGTTATTTCACTTAGTCCTAGAAAAAAATTGACATTCATGGACTAAAGAACACTTGCCTAACTCAATGACAGCTGTACATATAGGGCAACCACTGCATTTATCACCTCTGATATAGTACATATTTGTTTATATATTTCCTCTCTTTTAGAATGTAAGCTATATGAGAATGGGAACTTTTACTCTGGCTTAATATTTTATGCACTAGAAAAATGAAAGTATCATAAAAACATAAGAGTACAGAATACAGAATTATCAAAATGTAGTACTACAGAGAAACAATCTGAGGCATGGAGAGATAAAGAAACAGAATTAGGGTTCTATTCAGGACACAAATTTAGTTTTCTTCAGTCTCAATCAATTATAGTGTCCCTTATACTATAACAAAAACCTATAAAATGAGAAAACTAGTACACACAAAATGGTTTATAACATGATGCCAAGGGCTTTATTAGACAACGTATAGAAGACAAATATATAATTTTTATGATATGGAGTATAAAGAAAAAGAGGTTGCTTTAAATGTATGAGGCAAAGGTAAATACTTAAGATACATATAATTCCAAAAATATTTAACTTAGAATATAATTTCAGTGGAAATGTATAAAATGAAATAGTGCCATATTCTGATAATGTTAATATGCAAAATAGCACACAAATTAGCTTGTTAAAATAAGAAGCTTCAGGAATATAAATGTTATGTATCAACACATAATAAATAAGTAGCAATATTGTGAATAGCTTTTACTATGAAAAATTCAGCAAAAAAGGAAACTCTTAAGAAATATTTTCTATGTTGTGACAACCTGTAAAAATCACTGAATTATTTTACTGATGAATATTTAGTGAGGAAATGTGCTAGTCCTCCTTATTCCAAAGAAATATCATCTTGTAAAGGATTAACGAATAAATAGATGATTGGAGGCAAGAGTAATGAGGTTGGAGCTATTCCCAGGGTGGTATGAAAACCATGTGAGAGGCATCTAACCCAGACATAGAGGCAATGGCATTTGCCAAGGCTTCTTGGAAGGCATGAAAGTTGAACTAAATCTTTAAGGATAAGTAAGCATTATCTAAGGTGAAGCAAAACAGGCAAAAAGCAAGCCAGAGAATTAGAGAGAGTAGGCGGTCATGTATACTCATGGGATCATGAAGTAAGATGGTCGTTTTCAAGGGATTTCAAGCAGCATGATATAGAGAGCATGCGATTTGAGGTGGATAATACTGAAACATGAGGCTGACACAGTGTTCTGGGGCCAGTGCAGAACATACACTATGCTAAGGCATTTGGATATTATACACATGTCAAAAAGAGTGCTCAATAAAGACCTGAAATAAGGTAGGATTTAAAAAAAAAAAAGGAGCCAAGTAGGACAGATCTAAGAAATACTAGAAAAAATAAGCTAAAAGTCTTTAGTAAATTCCTTGGAGTTGAAATAGAGTGAGACAAAGAGATGACTCCTTGGTGTCTTGAATGGACAGCAAGGTGAGTAATGTTACTGTTTGATGAATTATAGAAAATATAAGAAGACAGGTTTGAGAAGGGGCTGGGTTTATGAGTGCTGTTTATAAAGTGTAGGACTTTTGATGTTTGACATTATTCAATTAAAAACAATCAGAGAGATATCACAGTTTTCTAGATGATGGGGCAAGAAAAGAATCAGAATAAATATATAGAATGGCAGACCATTGACATAGTATAGGATAACAACTATGTAGAGTGAGAAAGGTGATTAGAAAAGAGACTTAAGAAATACCAGTGCTTAAAGGTGAGACAAAATAATTATAAAGTTAATATATAAGGCAAAATAAAAACTGCCAAGTATATGGAGGAAAACCAAGGGAGAGTGATTTTTAATGGGAGTTAAGAGATAAAACATTTTTTAATGAGAGTTGTATATAAAACATATGATTTTGCCACTCAGAATGCATCCTGGTCTCTTCTTATGGAAAAGAGCACATAATTTCTCTTGGGAAACTACTACCTCTTAGGCTCACACCTGATTTTTGCATGACATTGCTATCTATCAACATATGTCTAGTTTCTTGGTATGTGCCTGATTTATTTGAGAAACCTAATCTTCCTGTCAGAGTTATTGGTTCATAAATGATCATGTGACATAGTCAAAGCCAATGCTAATATGAGTCTTTTTTTCTGAGAATTCTCCAACATAGGGTACTATGTGATTTTTGTAATCATAAGTGGAGACCACACTGTTTCTGGGAACCACCAGATGGAGTAAAAAAGGAGGGAAGCAGAACAGACACACTATGCTCTGCCTTGGTGCTGTTGCTTTTATTATATGGATCAATGAATTCCACTTTTGTTTAAGTCAGTCTGAGTAGTTTTTGTGTCACTTCAAAAAGAAGGGTTCTAAAGTATGCAATGGGTTATTCAAGAATGTCAATACAAACAAAAATAAGAAAAGATGATGATACAGACATATTTAGCAACAAAGATTATTTGTAAACCTGGCCAAATATTTTTAAAATTATACTTGTGCATGAAAGAAAAGTGAGTTGCATTAAGCCAACATATACTGTTCTGCCAAGAAAGCTAGGCAATGGGACAACTGGAGACCCAAGTTTTGTAAGGAAGAAGTAATAGGATTAAAAGTTTGCTACTGGCATAAAAATAGACATATTGCTCAATGGAACAGAACAGAAACCCACACCTCTATGGTAATTTATTATTTGACAAAGGAGACAAGAACATTAAATGGGGTAAAGACAGTCTATTCAATACATACTGTTGGAAAAATTGGACAGATAGGTGCAAAAAATGAAACTAAACCACCTCTTCGCACCATATACAAGAATAAACTCAATATTTATTAAAGACTTTAATATTAGATTCAAAATAATAAAAATTCTAGAATAAAACATAGGCAGTAAAATTTTGGACTTTTCTTAGAGCAATATTTTTTTCTGATATACTAGAGGCCTGGTGCATAAAAATTCATGCACTGGAGTGGGGATGGGTCCCTCACCCTGGCCTACCCCATCTCACAGTCTGAGAGCCGTCAGGGGCAGGAGGCGACCCAGCGATCAGGGGAAGGCAACACCCCCATCACACCTCTGCTGTTGCCACTGCCGGCAGCGCAAGCCTTGGCCAACCCTGGTTTCCTGAGCCTCGGGCCAGCTCTGGATGGCTGGGAAGCTGCCATCCAAGGCTTGCCTGTGCCTCAGTCAGTGGGGGGTGCAGAAGGACCCAAGGCCCCTGGAAGGGCTGAGGGGACACCGGCGGCAGGCGTGTGGAGCAGCCAGCCCCGCCCCTGCTGTGGGTGCTGCCATCTTGTGACAGTGTGATGGTCAATTTGCATATTACCTTTTATTATATAGGATTGCCTTGGGCAAAGGAAACAAAAGAAAAAAATAAACAAATGGGATTACATCAAACTAAAGTTTTTGCCCAGCAAAAAAATCATCAACAGAATGAAAATATAATCTGCTGAATGTGAGATCGTATTTGCCAATGATACATCTGATAAGAGGTTAATATCCAAAATTTATAAAGAACTTATAGCACCTAACACCAAAAGAAATAAACAATCCAATTAAAATTGGGAAAATTACCTGAACAGACACTTTTCCAAAGAGATGATAGAGATAATGGTCCATAGACATTTGAAATAATGGTCTATGTCAATAATCATAAGAGAAATACAAATTAAATCCATAATGAGATATCACCTCACACCTTTCAGAAGTGCTATCATCAATAATACTGCCTGTTGTTTCTAAACCTTGGTTTATAACTTACATTCAGTAATGAGGACTAAAGCTATTCCCAAGTTTGTGTTCCTCCTGATGAGTTTATGGAGTAGGTCTGAAAATATATCTGAAGATGCAATACCTCTAGAGGTATATTCTGGGCTCAAATAGTTCCAATCCATCACTTCTCACCATTGGTGCTTTTTTTTTCAGGGTGCAGGGGGGAAGTGGGAGAATTTGTCCTCTAGGACATTTTTGCCTTGGTGTGGATGGGAAGTGGGATGTCTGGGGACTCAGCTAACATGCTTTCTCCTCTTATGCATTCCCACTATAACCATATTCAAGAGCCAGATTGAATCTATGAGCAGTACTAGACTAATTCTATTCTTTTTCTCCCAAGTAGACTTTTAACAGAAAAGGGGAAATTTATAGTTAAGCATTCCATTTCTATCCAAGACATTTAGAATACACTCAAATTTTATAAAAGAAGTGAGTTATCTTGAAAGGAATGCTTTACCAGATAAAGTAGTTCTGAAATTCACTCTAATGTACTGCTCATAAGTTAAGAAAAAATTGTTAAAATAGTTATCTTTACATAAATAAATGAATTACCCCAAATTAAGGATACAGCTTATAACTCAATGCTATAACTATCATAACTGGGACAGACATTAAGAGGCAACTGGTTGCCTGGCTCAGTTCTTGAGCATCAACCTATGAACCAGAAGGTCATGGTTTGATTCCCAGTCAGGGCACATGCCCACATTGCAAACTCGATCCCCAGTGTGGGGTGTGCAGGAGGCAGCCGATCAATGTTTATCTCTCATCATTGATGTTTCTATCTCTCCCTTCCACTCTGAAATATATAATTACAGAAGCACCCAGTGGCAGAAACCCCGCCAACCTAAATATATCATTCTCAGTTTTTATGGTATTAGTGGGAAAATGTAGCTCCCGATATATAAATTCTCTAAATCCAATCCAATTCTAACAAATTCTCATGCTCTTTAACAAATTGGCAACCTACTGTCTTTCTAAAATCACTTGATAATTTTGATAATCTTCGGCAGACTCATGACTTCAAATTTCTACATCCAATATAGAACTTAAAAACTAACTTGCAGTCTGGTTGCTAATTAAGACAGATAAAAATTTACTTAGAAATTGTTTAGTATAGTATGTACTTTTTTCTTTTCCCAGATATGCCCCTATTATATAATTAATACACACCAGAAGAGCACAAGACTGTTGAAAAATTCAGTCTTTATAGCAAGTTATTAAAAGTAATTATCTCCAAAGCAATAATGTTTTTACTCTGAAGCTAGTAATTCAATTATGTGAATATTTAAACATTTTCACAGCTTAAGCAGTTTGTATTCATCAAAAAATATATTCAAAAACTTAGTGGAACATGTGGACTCATTCTGAGATACTGCTATAACAAAGCATTGACTTAATTTGCCTAATTAAGTCAATATGATTAAATCTACAGATGTAATTAATAATTTACCATTACAGAAATTCTTAGTATTTTATTTTTCAAATAGTGTGCTTTCTTTATATGTAAAGGAGAATAAGAAGTCAAAAATCACAAATATACAACCCCCAAAACATATTTTCTTTTATATACATCATTTTAGAGTGAAATATACATTATCCTATATAATAAAGAAGCAATATGCAAATTGACCATCACACCCTCATGCAAGATGGCCACCCCCATGCAGGCACAAGATGGCCACCACAAGATGGCCGACAGGAGAGGGCAGTTGGAAGCGACCACGCCTGCAGGAGAGGGCAGTTGGGGGTGACCAGGCCTGCAGGAGAGGGCAGTTAGGGTAACTGGGCCAGCAGTGGAGGGCAGTTGGGGGCAACTGGGCTGGCAGGAGAGGGCAGTTGGGGGTGACCAGGCCTGCAGGGGAGGGAAGATAGGGGTGACCAGGCTGGCAGGGGGGGCAGTGAGGGGCAACCAGGCCAGTAGGCAGAGGTGGTTAGCGGTGACTAGGCCAGCAGTAGGAGAAGTTAGGGGCAACCAGGCCATGGGCAGGGGCAGGGAGTGGTAATCAGGCTGGCAGGGGGGGCAGTTAAGGGTGATCAGGCAGGTAGGCAGGTGAGCAGTTAGGAGCCAGTGGTCCAGGATTGTGAGAGGGATTGTCTGATTGCTGGTTTAGGCCTGATCCCCCTAGGGGTCCAGGATTGGAGAAGGTGCAGGCTGGGCTGAGAGGACCTCCCCACCCCCATGCACGAATTTTGTGCACCGGGCCTCTAGTTAATTGATTAAAAAAATATAATTTAAGCAATTATTTATTTTATTTTTGAGAGCTTTATTGAGATATAATTGATATACACACAAAAAAACCTGGACATAACTAATGCATACAATTTGATGAGCTTGAAGATATGTACATACATGGAACCATCACAACAATCAAGTTAATAAACATATGTATCATCTTTACTTTTTAAAATTATGTCTGCTTTATTTGTAACTAGTGGCAGAATTATCGGTTCCCTGATCCATAGATATTCCCAATCCCTTTTTTCCTTTTCCACCTCTATTAGAAACCTGGAAAGGCTTCCAATTTCATTTCTTGAATTTTTTTGGAACTATAGGTGATCATCTTATATACTTGTGGCCAACAGATGAACACAAATCTGCTGTGGATTTCTGGAGAAAGTGTTGCTTGTATGAGAAAGAATCAGATGTTAAAAGCTCTGCCTCCTTCTCCCCTTTTCCAGTTTTGAAAATAGACACATATCCTTGAACTGCAGTGGTCATCTTGCTACCATGGGGGAAAGGCCAAAAGAATCAGAGACCTTGGTATCATGGAGTTATTGAACCAATGCCAGTAGCCAGATCCTCCACACTTCTTGTTATGCGAGAAAAATAAACCCCTATTTGAAAAGCCATTGCTACTAGGATCTTCTGCTACTTAAAGTAGAAAACATTTCTACCTGATACATCAATTATATATGAACAGAAGATTTGACAGAAAAATTAAATCAGTCAACCTATTAGGGTACTTAAAATAATTTGTTAACAAAAGTTTTGTGCATTAAAGCATTTAAATAAAAGTATTGAACTTAAATGGAAAATACTTGATTAATTTTTTTGCTAAGAACAAACTTAATCTAGTTGTTGTTTTTTTTAAATTTAAGAACCTCTCTCTATTGTCTTTTGTTTTGTTCGAGAATCAAACAAGATTTTAGTAACCAAAATACACTTTCAATAAAGTTTTATGTATATTTTTGTAAATAAACAATGAAGCCCCACTAAGGATATTTGTAAAATTTCATCATACCATTTTGCACATGGTAATAGAAAACTGTTAATTAGAAATTAGTGAGATTACCCAAAGATACTTCATATGTTCAAATCCATACACTCTACATTCTGCATATCAACTTCAGTTGCACAAATTAAGTTGAAGACCCCTTACATAATTTTGAAAATATGATGCAATCTGCAGTTTAATTGGCATTGTACTTCATCACACAGGCTGCCTTTACCACAAGTATATTCTATTCCTGAGAGATCAGCTATATGAAGATGGCTCATCAGCTAAATTACATTGGTCAAAATGCCTGCCAACCAAGCAGATTAATAAATTCAAAGAAGGAATCCTTTCATCATCTTTGCTGTTCACTAAGAGCCTCACTTCAGAGT
Source organism: Myotis lucifugus (assembly GCF_000147115.1). NCBI lineage: Eukaryota > Metazoa > Chordata > Mammalia > Chiroptera > Vespertilionidae > Myotis > Myotis lucifugus. Next base: position 11,029,286 of record NW_005871068.1, read on the forward strand.
ATCTTCTTGCAAGCTGCCAAACCAGTGAATGAGCCTCAGGTAATAAAGGCTTTTCAAGACAAGTCAATAAAGCATAAACATCTTCCCAATCCTGGAGTAATCTCTTTTCCTCCAAACCAATTACTCAGATATTCCAATACATTGGTTACTGTTGACTGATTGATACTAAGCAAGTGAGGAAAACCAATTTGCACATGATCTATTCTAGGACTTTCATTTTAGCTGGTCCAACAGCCCCTCCAGAATATAACCTTTCACCCAGATAAAAATTTTTCCAGCTTTATTCATGTTCACATTTTGACATGGTCACATTACTATCCAACTGTTGTCATTTCCAGTGACTTCTATGTCTGTTCACACTCTGTTTAACAGTTGAAAATTGTGCCACTTGTTGCTGTGGCCACTGAAGTATGGCCTAATACCCTTCAGGAGCAGGTTGCCATCCTGAAAGAGAAATATTCACCCTTTGGTTTCTTCTCAACTTTGTTTGGGTCAATTTCAGCTACCACAACATCTGGACATTGAGTGGCTTTGATGTGGATCTGCCTCAAGTATTCCTGACCAATCCTTGGGAATATAAAGGGGTCAAAACCTTCTGTCGAGTCACAGGGCCCCACTGGCAACAGCCAAAGCATCAACTGCAGATTCTGCTGGTACTCACGCTATGGTTTACAATGTAGCCAGTCCCTTATCTAGGTAACCTATCCATCACCTTTAAAAGTTTCATCCTGTTTAATATATTACATATATCTCCTTTTTCCCCCATTGACCTTTCTCCGGCCATCCCCCCCCCCCATCACATGCCCTCACCCCTCCTAATGTCTGTATCCATTAGTTACGCTTATATGCATGCATACAAATCCTTTGGTTGATCTCTTACCACCTTCCCTACCTTCCCCCCCCCCTTCCCTCTGAAGTTTGACAGTCTGTCTGATGCTTCTCTGTCTCTGGACCTATTTTTGTTTATCAGTTTATGGTGTTCATTAGATTACACAAAGGAGTGAGATCATGTGATATTTATCTTTCTCTGACTGGCTTATTTAGCTTAGCATAATGCTCTCCAGGTCCCTCCATACTGTCTCAAAGGGTAGGAGATCCTTCTTTAATACTGCTGCATAGTATTTCATGGTACAAATGTACCACAGCTTTTTTATCCATTTGTCTACTGTTGGGCATTTAGGCTATTTCTAAATCTTAGCTATTACTTTAAACAATAAAGATTTTTTAAAAGATAATAGATCTGAAAAAGAAAAAAAAAAAGAATAGAACTGGGGTTTCTCTGAAGACCTGGACCGGAGGCCAAGTCCTTCCTGTGGCAAACTGCGTTGTCATGGAAACCACTGGGCTGGAGGTAGGGGACTGCGACGCTCTGGAGCAGGGAGTGGTTTATCTGAAGGCCTGGCTGGGGAGGCACGCCCTTCACATGGCTAACTGCCATTGCCATGGAAACCAGTGGCGTAGGCAGGGAGGGAATTGTGATGCTTGGGGCCAGAGGGTGATAACCAGTAACTTTTCCACTCGCCAGAGGCTTTCCAGCACTGCAGTGGAGTGGTGCCCGAAACCAGCCCAGA
>NW_005871068.1:11031249-11043037 GCF_000147115.1 Myotis lucifugus
GCACTGCCACGCTGGCATCAGCCGCTCCGCCACAGTGTGCATCGCCTTCTTGATGAAATATCGTTCCCTGTCACTCCTAGAAGCTCATACTTGGACCAAAGCCTGCCGTCCCATCATACGCCCAAACATGGGCTTTTGGGAGCAGTTAATTCAATACGAATTCAAACTCTTCGCCAAAAACACCGTCCGGATGATTGACTCCCCCATGGGCAAGATCCCAGATGTATACCAGAAAGAGTTGCGGCTGACGTCATCCATGTGAGCCGTCCTGCCCAGCCTCTGACACCTGTTGTGGATCCCACACCATCACGGAACCATGACTGCTGAACTTTGGTCCTTACTGACAACCCAATGACTTTTAGAAGGACAAGCAAAAAGGGGGGCTGCTGAAGTCTTTGGCTTTGTGACCCTTACCTTTAAAGAATAAAATCCAGTCAATGAAAAAAAAAAGTTTCGTCCTGCCTGTTTGTTTTGCTTTGTTTTTCTTTTTATGGTAAGACTACTTAACATGAAATCTATTTTCAATAACTTTTTAGTAAATAGTACTAACTGTTAGCTATAGGCACCATGCTGTACAGATCTCTAGAACATAAACCTGAAACTTGATACCCATTGAACAGCAACATTCTTCCTTTCCCTACCCCACCGCCTGGCAATCGCATTTTACTCTCCATTTCTATGATGCTCACTATTTTAGATTTTTTTTATAGAAATGCAATCATTCAGTATTTATCTTCTATGACTTGTTTATTTCACTTAGCATGATGTCTGCCAGATTCATCCATGTGTCACAAATGACAGGATTTTCTTATGTTTTAATAGTTGAAAAATATATTATCTACCATATTTTTATTTTTTCAAACCACATTTTCTTTAACTATTAATCTCATGATGGGCATTTAGGATGTTTTCATGTCTGGGCTATTATAAACAATGCTTAAATGAACATGGGAATACAGATATTGCTTTGAGGTCCTGATTTAAATTCTTTAGGATAGATACCCAAAAGTGGTATTGGTGCATCATGTCATAGCTTTATTTTTTCATTATTTTGAGACACTTCCATGTTGTTTACTATAGTAGCTGTACTATTTTACATTCCCACCAACAGTGCACAAAAGATCCAATTTCTCCACATCCACATTAGCACTTCTTATCTTAAAAAAAATAATAGCCATTCTAACAGTTGTGAAGTGATACGTCATTGTGATTGGGGTCCACATTCCCCTGACGATTAGTGATGTTACACATCTTTTCATATACCTGTTGGTCATTTGTACACCATCTATAGTACTGAGATTCAATGCTAGCACCATCAAAAACCCAGTGGCATTTTTATAAAACTAGAAAAAAATCCTAAAATTTATATGAAACCACAAAACACCATAAACAGCAAACCAGTATTGAGAAAGAAGAATAAAATCATGTCACTTCCCGATTTTTTCATTTTGAATTATTTTTATTTTATTATTATTTTTATTTAATTTATTGGGATAACATTGGTTTTCAAAACTGGTTGTACACAGGTTTCAAGTGTACAACTCAATAAAATATCATCTGCACACAGCATTGTGTGCCCATTGTCCCAAGCAAAGTCATATATTACAAAGCTGTAGTAATCAAAACAGTATGGTACTGGAATTAGGACAGACACATAGACCAATAAAACAGTTATAAACCCATGCATATATGGTCAAATGACCTTCAACAAAATGCCAAGAGTAAACAATGGGGAAGAAATAGTTTCTTCAACTAATGGGCCTGGGGAAACTGGATATCCACATACAAAAGAATGAAATTGGATCCATATCTTATACCATAAACAAAAATCAATTCAAAATGGATGGAAGAGTTAATTGTAAGACCTGAAACTGTAAAACTCTTGGAAGAAAAAATAGGGAAAAGCTTCTTAACATTTGCCTTAGCAATGATTTTTAGATATAACAATAAAAGGATAGGTAACAAAAGCAAAAAGACAACTGGGACTACATGAAACTAAAAAAGCTTCTGTACAGCAATGGAAATAATCCACAGAATTGAAAAGCAACCTACAGAATAGGAGAAATTCTTTTCAAACCATCTATCTGACAAAAAGCAAAAGAAAACCAAACAACGCCCCCCCCATAACCAAATTAAATGACAGATAAAGGACTTCAATAGATATTTATTTAAAACTTTTGTTTTTAAAAATCGGGACTGTTATGTTGGTTATAAAAAACTGCATTTACTCCTGCCAAAGAGATGCATCATTTTGATGCTCCTTGGAGAGAAAAAATATCCCTGAAAACTAGAAAAACAATATTATGTGTAAAACATTTTTTTAAAATTTATCAAGCTATATTTACCCTTTACACAATATTCACTGTGGCATCAGAACACATATATGAATACTGTCTCAACATTTCTCTTCAAATTTGAAGTTTTGTTAAAGCAAGTCATACATTTAATACATGATTATATTTAGATCTTATAGTTGTTATAGTACTAACTACTGTTATCCCAATGGGGGTTATCATATTAGTGAAATTCCCTTGAAAATGATTCATTTTTTGATTCATAAACTTACAAACCAAAGACTTGACACAAAATGCAGTTTTGTTTCACACCTGAGGCCTCTTAAACCTGTTTTTGATGCAGCATCACTCACAGAATTGATGGATTCATCATTTAGGAAACATAAACCTGTTTTCTTAAATTATCTATTAATACCCTCACTTATAGTGTTTGGTACAAGTGTAACAAAAAGCATTAGGGTCCTAAGTTATGACAAACTCGCCTGTAGGTTTGGTATAGTTTGGTATAGCTCTTCCTAATTCTCTCCACCATCCACCTCCACCACAAATTGTCATCCAGGTAGGATAGATAATTCTACTGAGCCTCTCCAATTGAGTCCTGCTAAAATAATCCATGGAGAACATTATTTTAAAAGACCTAATCATAAAGTTAAAAAAAAAACAGAATGCCACTTTTGTATATTTTTTAGTCATTTAAACCAATTTAGGCCATGTAATTATTACCATAGGCTCAGATGCTAGACACACTGTAATATTTTTGTGAGGTATCCTATTGAAGGAATAAAAAAAACTTGTTGAAGTATTAACTAGAAATATTTCATAGGAAATTATATAATCACCATAGCTTTATCTGTGCAATATATGCAATACCAAGATGAATGGGTACAGCATTTTATAATAATTAACTGTGTAGACTCTGAACATAGACCATCTGGGTTGATAGTCATGATTCACCACGTTTAAACAGTATGCCCTTGGGAAAATCAACTGCCACTATTTGACTCAGTTTCTTTGAGGAAAGAACACAGACTATCTTGAGTATTAAAAAACTAAAACATACAAAATATTTAAAATCATGCCAGACTGATAGTAAATAATCTGGTTAATTATGATTAATTCATTAATGAGTCAAGTTATGATATTTTGTAAGTTAAAACATAATCATGAAGAACATGTATATTGTATTAATGTAAATACATGAATGATGTATTATATATAATGTGTTAATGGGTCCTTTAGAAGGCCCATGGTTAAATTTAAAAATTTGCATATAAATAATTCATATTTGCAAAAAGATATCCTAATGTATTATATGATATATTTATCTAATTGGTTAGTCATCTTAAAAATCCAATCCAGCCCTAACTGGTTTGGCTCAGGGTCCCAGGTTCGATTCCGGTCAAGGGCATGTACCCTGGTTGCCGGCACATCCCCAGTAGGGGGTGTGCAGGAGGCAGCTGATCGATGTTTCTCTCTCATCGATGTTTCTAACTCTCTATCCCTCTCCCTTCCTCTCTGTAAAAAAATCAATAAAATACATTGGAAAAAATAATCCAATCCATCACCACCAATGAGGAACACATTTCTAAATTTCTAAATCCATAGTAAGAGATATAACTCTTCAAATTTCTATTTTTTCTTCATTTTTAGCTGACTAAACTATTAAAAGGATTAGCAAACAACTAATCAAAAAGCATTTAAACTGAAAACCTCAATCAAAACATGAAAACAGGGACACCAATCCACTGTCTTAACACATCTTCTCCTGCATCTACTGAATACCGTTTCTTATTAAGAAGCTAGAAGCATTTCAAGAATCTGATTGCCCTTGCATATGAGAAACATTTATCTCTGGGTAAATTGTAGACTATTACTATTGTGACTTCATGGGATAAAATGAAAAGCAAACACAATTCGTCAAAATACTCAAATGGGGCTAGTGTTCATCACAAATTCCATTTTCCCATTAAAATAACTTGAGGAATAAAATAAAAACTTAAAGCTAAATCTTTTGTATAAGATGTCAATGAAGTTGCTACCTCATCTGACTTATGAAAATGTATTTCATATTCCATAAATTTTAACATAACAAGTACTAAGTCTTCAATCTGAGCAAGGTTAAACAGTGTAAGGGCAGATAAATTAGCATAATTCCCCAAAAGGTGAGAGATAAGAGCCATATAAACAATATGACATTAATCAAATACAATTTAAAAATACAAACCAGGTTTTAATGTTCATATTTAAGGAAGCCAATATGAATTCCATTAAAATAGGAACAGCCAGAAAAATTGTAACTGTGTGGTAATAGATGTTAACTAGACTTACTGTGTTTATTATATACAAATATCAAATTATTATATTTTATACCTAAAACTAATATATGTCAATTATATATTAATTATAAAATCAATAAATGAGAGAATACAATAAACAAAAATTCAGTAAGATATGTGATTGAGAATATATAGACAAAATATGATGTAGTCAGATAGAAATGGATTCAAATCAAGCTATGTAAACTTGGGGAACTTATGCAAACTTGCTGAGTTCCAGTTTGAACACTTGTTAAGGGGGAAATAATAAAGCAACCATAATATTGGCATAAAATTGCATGATATGTAGATGAAATAATTAGCACAATGTACAAATGGATAGTTATTGAATGAAAATATAGTCTCAACTTAGCAAATAGAAAGTAAATATAATCCAGTCCCAAAAACCTGTAAAAAAGTAGAACAGAGGTAAGAGTGGATAGAACACAAGTAATAAGGTTTGGTTTTGGCCTCAGTAATCAGTCTAATATTTCTAATTGTGTTGCCCATGGTTGTTGGAGGCAGAATGTCTACTTCAAGGTCATTTATGAATTCCCTGCTCTGGCAAGTAATCAATGATAATACAGTCAAGTAGGTTAATATCATCTCTATTAAACATAACTATGTCACTAATATGAACGAGCATGACATTCTATGTATATATAATATCTCTATATATACTTTCAATTATAAGTAAGCATTCCAGATGAAACACTATAAATATTTCCTTGTCAGCTGAAGTAAAATATAGAATAGTACAAATACTGTAATTATAAAATATAATGCCACAATAATTAATGATAGTTATGAAGTTGTTGATGTACAAAATGAATTCTTAGTAATGTTGAAATAGTTAAACGAATAGGAAAGTAGATTGTGAGGCAATATACATATTAAGAGATTGTATGCCCTGGCTGGTTTGGCTCAGTGGATGGAACGTTGACCTGCAGACTGAAGGGTCCCAGGTTCGATTCCAGTCAAGGGCACATGCCCAGATTGCAGGCTCGACCCCCAGTGGGGGGGTGTGCAGGAGGCAGCCGATCAATTATTCTCTCTCATCATTGATGTTTCTATCTTTCTCTCCCTCTCCCTTCCTCTCTGAAAGCAATAAAAATATTTTTTTAAAAAGGAGATTGTATTACCTAGATAACTTTCGGTAGCTGGAAAATATTTATAAATCTATATATATAAATGCCTAAGCAATCGTTACAATCGGTCAACTGAAAAACCACTCAACTGGTTGTTATGACACGCACTGACCACCAGGGGGAAGATGCTCAACATAGGAGCTGCCTCCTGGTGGTCAGTGCGCTCCCACAGCCAACCTCCCGCAGTCCCTCCCCCTCGGCCAGCTGGCCCCTATGGGCCCCGATCAGGAATGGGAGAGATGGCCCTAATCGCTGGCCAGGCCGAGGGACCCCACCCGTGCATGAATTTGTACACTGGGCCTATAGTTTTTAATATAAGGAAGAGGGGATTAGATTATAACTCTAATTTTTAATTTGTTTTTGTACACTTGTTTTGTGTTCTAATATTTGTAATATCAGAATATAAATTTTAAAAATTGAATTTAATCTTTACTTATTTTACTGTTTTTAAGCCATGGTTTGTAATAAAAATTCCTACTTAAGAATTATTTATATATTTTTGCAGATAATTAAAATCAGACTGTCAACTTGACCACCTCAAATCAGAGGAGAAATATTTCCAAAACGATGTGCAATGTCATTAACAATTGCCCTTGAGTAGGCAACCAATTGATATATCTCTCCCACATTGATGTTTCTCTCTCCCTTCCTCTCTCTCTAGAAAAGCAATGGAAATAATATCCTTAGGTGAGGATTAACAAAAAAATTTGCCTTTGATCCAGACATAATAAATAATACAAATAATATGAAGAGGTATATGTTGTAGAGAAATTGAGTTGCCCCGAAATACCTTCCTCCTCCATTTCCAGGTTTGAAAGTAAACAGTTTGGGGAATTATGCTAATTTATCTGCCCATTGTATTATTTAACCTTGTTAATATGAGTTACAGTGACTGTAGGAGCAAAGTAGGAGCTGACAATCCTGAATACTATAATACCAAACTCAAAATTCCCTTCTAAAATGTTGAATAAAATTAACTTTAGACAAATACATAGAAAGCACACTCTGAGCTATAGATGTGTGGATTTAACTTTAACTTTTATTTCAATGACATATTGATTTCAAGACTCAACATTCAATAAAATGTGTATAAGTTACATCTCTAAGAGGGACTTCAATATTCATTTATGTATAAATGGAAACCTCATTCTGCTAAGATGAGAGCATGTGATGAAGTCTTTTCTATTTTACTACAATTCCAACTCAGAAGCTAAGGCAACAATAGGGAAAATGTCTACTTTCAATTTTGTGTTTGAAAACAACAAAGCTGATGGACAGCATGAAAGCTAAGCTATGGAAAGCTTGTAAATTTTCATGTGTTAAGAAGAAAAAATGAAATGCTATAAGCAGATACATACTATAAATACGAGGAAAGCACATTGAAGATAAAATCAAGTAAAAAATGAAAGCATGGATAGGCAGTGTAGTATCATGATAGCAGCTCTTAAACACGCACACACACCTCTTCAAAAGTTCATTTTTAGCATTTAAGTAATTATTTAGGCATATTTAGGTAAGACTCCTAGAGGAAAAAAAAATAAACATCTGTAGATAAGACCCCTAGAGGAAAAAAAAATAAACATCTGTAGAAAACGTAAAGATATGCTTACATTATAAAGCTAAACTTTAAGAGACACCAAAATGGAAGTGGGGAGAAATTACCTAAAATAAATGCAAATAAGATTACAGTAGACCCAGTCAGGAGCTTTTGCTTGTTGAATTGGGTGAAAAAAGCATGAGTCGTGCTCGCTTCGGCGGCACATGTGCTAAAATTGGAACGATACAGAGAAGATTAGCATGGCCCCTGCACAAGGATGACATGCATGAGTCTGGTCCCTCCAGCACAGGCATGGGTGTGAGGCTCCCTAATGCTGCCCAGTGACTGGTACCAGGGCCTGGATAAGGGACCACCATACCTTTGTCACCCACAGCTCCCACCCTGTCCACAGAGTCTAATGGCAGTGGCTGCACTGAGGCACTCGGCTGAGGTTTGCTCAATCTTTGAGGACATAGCTATTTGATGAGACTAAGAGATACCTGTATTTGGGTGTGATGCTAAAAAAACTTTACAAATATCCTTGCTGGGCTCTGATACCATCTACTGTGGTGAATGTGATGTCTCAGTTTGACTCTTCAGGTGTTGTTGATACATGGTTTTGACATTCGCTTTGCAGAAATGAGGACAGATGGACATGTACCCTGGGACTTCCTATTCAGATGTGATGCAAGAGACCTATAGAATCCTGGTCTCCTTGGTCAAGAGCTTACCTCTCCTCCATGCAAGAGACCCGCTGCCCACATGATTCTGTCCTCTCTATCCAGACTGGCTGGATGCGAACATGTCTTCCCTGCAGCCCTGACCATCTTCTGGGCTCACATCATCCTTTCCATTCTCCTTGTATCTGCACCAGGGATCTTTGAACACAAACCCTTACTTCAGTGCTCCTCACACTCAGGCCACAACTGACAGAGCCCTTTGGCCAAACTGGGTTGGGTCAATGTCTCCACAGCTCAATTAGCAGAATCCTGGGTAATGGGATTTTCTAAGAGAAGAGGGTGGGTCAGGAATATCCCTGAAGAGACATTTGTCATCCGTGTTCTCCAGGTATCTTCCTAAACAACACAATTCATTTAAAAGGCATCAGGTGGACCCTAACCGGTTTGGCTCAGTGGATAGAGCATCGGCCTGCGGACTGAAGGGTCCCAGGTTCAATTCTGGTCAAGGGCATGTACCTTGGTTGCGGACACATACCCAGTAGGGGGTGTGAAGGAGGCAGCTGATTGATGTTTCTCTCTCATCGATGTTTCTAACTCTCTATCCCTCTCCCTTCCTCTCTGTAAAAAATAATATATATATATAAAAGGCATCAGGTGGCATGCATGGACACCCTCCAAAAACTGACCCCTTCCCTATTTTTGTTCCTGCCTCACTGCTGTCAGGAGAATGTCTTTGGTTAGTGCTGAATGTCTAAAGCCCTTCTAAGTGTTACAGATTTTCCATTTCAACAGAGGGGGCAGCCCCTGAGCAGGCCTTGTGAGCGCTCTAGGACTTTAGAGCATTATTTTTATGCCATTATATTTTCATGGTAACCTATTATTTGTGTCAAGTAAAACTGGTTTTTCCCAGCTAGAGAACTGATAGAAATACACTTTCGAGGATACAACTGATATAACAAATACTAAATGTAGGCCATTTTAAAGAGAATAATAACCATGGTAAGAGCTAAGCATAGATAATTGGGTCAGTTGCAGGCACAGTTCAAACTGCACTCATTGGATTCTAATCATCTCCATCCTTTAGCTTTGAGAATCTTTACATGTCTGTTTATCTTGCTATTTGTATTTTATAATATTTTATTGCCATGTTTTTGGAAGTGTGTCTTCTTTCACTAAATCTATCAGGAAGTCTTAACGCCCACCTTCATCAAAAACATGTTAGTAAAATACTCCTCCAGATTCCATATTTAGCTCGTGTTATGAAAAGGTCAAATATGCATATCCAACAATTGCTATAAGGACACTAAGGTTCACTAAAAATAATGAATAAAACACACTGTTTTCATGCTGTTCACTTCATGGGGAGCAAGGCTCTTAGAATGAACATCAGGAGGCCCAGTGTGTTCATGCAGTGATGAGAGGAAGAGTACACCAGGCAGGTGAAGAGGAAACATAGAGGGGCGATATTAGGCAGCTCTAAAGCAAGTGGATGCAGTGGTACTATGCCTTTTAGTTCTGTAGAATATCCCATGTGCCTCACTTTCTATATTTGTGTTCCAACTATAGAAAATAATTGTTTTTCTCTAAGACATTTCTTACTGAATATTCTGGGATAGGATCTGTTTTCTCTAAGAACATGACATAGACCTGGGGATAGTGGTTACGTGTGAAATTTACATTTGGTACCAACATGGTTACAATGTTCGCATCCCTGAAGGTGTGGAAAGTGGCTATCTGAAACTGAGATAAATGTTTTGGATTCAATGATCAAATATCCTCACTGGGAAATAATGATCATGTCACCTGTAAATGCAGTGACAAGTGTTTGCATGGGGGCTGGAGATTATTTCTGGAAAATGTTACGGAATGAGCAAACTACAGAAAGGCATTAATGTTTATTAATAAAGTCATACAATTAGTAGTACTTACTGGTAAATAGTGAGGAGACAAAAGGTTCTGTGAAACCTGAGAACTGGTAAGTCTTAACAGATGGTAAATAAAGGACACTAAGTTCTAAGAGGTGAACGAATTACCTTGAGCCCTTGGCTATGCTGGAAACTTAGCTACAAGGAAGTTCTCGTTTCTACAAAGTGTGAGTCATTTTCATTCATGAGAATGCTAAGGGAAAAAAATGGTGAGGTGAGAAAGACATAGTTAGGTGTGAGCATAAAAAATTTAGAAGAGTGGAAGGAATGCCATGGCACCATGCTTGATTGATTCAACAATCATTTACTAATTATCTCATCTGCTTCAGAAGCTCACCTAGGTCTGTGTTATAATCAGTGAATAAAGAAATGTGTTCTCAGGCAAGTTTGTTCAAAGTCTTTATTGAAGGCATAGTCAAGAAATCACAAAAAATTCTATACTATAGTAAATTATAAGGTAGCAGGTGCTGTGGAAATATAAAAACAGCAGCATAGAGGAATGATAACCATATGGATCCTGAGAACTTTAGGAGCACGCCGTTAAAGGAAGGTAGAAAGCAATTTGGACACATCAGAAAGTTGATCCTTGGACAAGAAAAAGTCAGTAATACAAATGCCCCCATGCCAGGAGCTTGCCTGGTGGTCAGACCACTCCTATGACTATTGTGCCAGTTGCAGGGTACTGGAGATAGTTTGTATTTTGATTTAGACATGATTTTTAAAAATAATTTCTGTTAAGTTTTAGATTTTTTAACTTTTTTAAAATTTATTTTTTATTGATTTCAAAGGAGGAGAGAAGGAGAAACATCAATGATGAGAGAGAATTATTGATCGGCTACCTCCTGAACACCCCTTACTGGGGATCAAGCCCACAGCCCTTGACCATAATTGAACCCCCAGGACCCTTCAGTCTGCAGGCCGACTTTCTATCCACTGAACCAAACCAGCTAGGGAGGTTTTTTGTAACTTTCTTGTTAAATGTGTTAGTTTTAATGTTTTTTTTTTTATTTTGTTTGATTTTTCAGTATATTAGCTTTAACTTTTAAGTAGGAGAAAGGCTTGCAGGATTATTATTAGTTTTTAATTTTTACTGCATGTATGAAAATCCACGATTTCTTGTTGATAATGAAATCTCAAAGTCTGGTATGAGTTTTCAAAGAAGAAAATAAATTAATACACCAGGAAAGAATGTAAGAAAGCCACGGGCTGCAACCACACACTAGTTCAGGACCAGAACGTTTGTACTGGGAGACAGTGTTTCTTGTGCTGTGAATGTGGGCAGTATTTTACCAGAATCTATGGCCTCCATTATCATCAGAGATTTCACACAGGAGAAAAGCCTTATGAGTGCAATGAATGTGGGAAATCTTTTACCACTAGCACTGCCCTGCATTATTGTCAGAGAGTTTACACTGTTTAAAGCTTTAAGCGAATAGTGAACGTGGGAAATCATTTAGCCATAAATCTGTGCCCTCTTGACATTGGAGAGCTCACACGGTGTAAATGCTTAGATTTTAGGGAATGTGCTGTTGTCTTGTTCACTGTAATGACAATAAAGTAAACTCTGAGGAGCCATCTATATGATTGGAATTTATGACCCTGCCAGTTTCTATGGCTGAAGGCATTTTGCCTCTACCACTTCAGGGTGTACCAGCCACTAACCCAGTGAGCTCAAGGAAGGTTACCTCCATTCTCCACTGTACCCTTTTTTTTGAATTCTGTAGTTCCTCAGTGATATTCTTCTCAAGGCTGATAGTGTAGAGGCAGGAGCACAAAGGGGTGAAAGTGTGGATCTGTAGTCCTAGGTTGCTGCTCTTGTGATCCAGTCAGTATTCCTATTGAACTAGAGGTTGCAATGTCCTTCATTGCTCACCAATATTGGCTTCTAC
>NW_005871068.1:11043201-11046806 GCF_000147115.1 Myotis lucifugus
GGCAGAGGGCAGGCCGATATCCCTAGTGCCAGCCCCCTGATCCGGGTTCAGAGCAGGTCCGATTGGGGAAGTTGGGGCCGCCGCCCCTTGTCATGCACAGAGCAGGGGCAGATCGGGAGGTTGCGATGCCAACCCTTAGTCACGCTCAGGGTAGGGCCGATTTGGGGTTGGGCCACCGCCCCTGTCACACTCAAGGCAGGGTCAATAGGGAGGTTGCGGTGCCACCCCCAGTCACGCACAGAGCAGGGCCGATCAGGGGGTTGGGGCGCTGCCCCCTGTCACTCACAGAGCAGGGCCCATCAGGGGAGTTGGGGCTCTGTACCCTGTCACGCACAGAGCAGGGCCGATCAGGGGGTTGGGGAGCTCCCCCCTGTCATGCACAGAGCAGGGCCCATCAGGGGGGTTGGGGTGCCGCCCCCTGTCACGCACAGAGCAGGGCCGATCAGGGGGTTGAGGAGCTCCCCCCTGTCACTCACAGAGTAGGGCCGATAGGGGAGTTGGGGCACCACCCCCTGTCACACACAGAGCAGGGTGGATCAGGGGGTTGGGGCGCCGCCACTGTCACACTCAGGGCAGAGCCGATGGGGAGGTTATGGCTCTACCCCGTCACACACAGAGCAGGGCCCGTGGGGGGGCGGGTTGGGGTGCTGCACCCTGTCACACACAGAGCAGGGCCGATCAGGGGGTTGGGGCGCTGCACCCTGTCACACACAGAACCACAGGGTGATCAGGGGGTTGGGGAGCTCCCCCTATCAGGCACAGAGCAGGGCTGATCAGGGGGTTGGGGCGCCTTTCCCTGTCACGAACAGAGCAGGGCGGATAGGGAGGTTGTGGCCCCGCCCCCTGTCACACACAGAGCCACAGGGTGATCAGGGGGTTTGGTCGCTGCCCCCTGCCACTCTGATCCCAGTGCTGGGAGGCCTCACGGCTCCGCTGATCCCGGTGCTGGGAGGCCTCGCTGCTCCGCTGATCCCAGTGCTGGGAGGCATATTACCCTTTTACTATATAGGATAGAGGCCTGGTGCACAGGTGGGGGCTGGCTGGTTTGCCCTGAAGGGTGTCCTGGATCAGGGTGGGGGTCCCCACTAGGGTGCCTGGCCAGCTTGGGTGAGGGGCTGAGGGCTGTTTTCAGGCTGGTGGGTGACTGAAGCTCCCAACCTGCCCTTTTTTTCGTTTTTTTTTTTTATTTTGGGCCAGCTTTGAGGCTTGGCTCCAGCTCTGAGGCCTCGGCTGCTGAAAGCAGGTATCTGGTTTGTTTGGGTTCTATAATTGTAACACTGCTGAGGTCCTGCTCACTCCAGCTCTGAGATCCCTGCTGCTGAAAGCAGGGATCTGCGTTTGTTCTATAATTGAAACAATGTTGCGGTCCTGCTGACTGAAGCCCGGCTGGCTGAAAGCAGGTTTCTGGGGTTTTGTTTAGCTTCTATATTTGCAACATTGTTTCTTAGAGTGCAAGCTCAGAGGCCGGCAGCGGCAGGCAGGGAACGTTGGCTTCCTCCGTCACTGAAGCAAGCAAGCCTCCTGTTCGCTTCAAGCTGCCTGGCTGCCGGCCACCATCTTGGTTGCCAGTTAATTTGCATATCTCGCTGATTAGCCAATGGGAAGGGTATCAGAGGTACGGCTAATTACCATGTTTCTCTATTATTAGATAGGATAATTCATATAGAAATAAGCTGCTTATACATACAGTATAACATTTGATAAGTTTTAACATAGGTATGAACCCACGAAATCATGATCATAGTAATAATAATGACCATATCTGTTACTGTTTGTTTACATATTTTATCATTTTTTTTCTCTCTGCCCTTCTATAGCTCCAGATAACCACTGATTTACTTTCCCTTAAAATTGACACCTTTTCCTTTTCTAGAATTTATATGGTTGCAGTTATGAAATGCATGTTTCATTACTCCTTTGAGATTCCTCCATGCTATTATCTGAGTAGTTCAACCCCCCATTTTTTTGGTGAGTAATACTACATATAATTATACCACTATTAGTTTGTCCATTCCTTTGTTTATGGACATGTGTTATTCTAGCTACGTTTCTTTTCTTTTCTCAGTAAGTTGGAATGCAGTATCTGAGTCACAGGGTAAGTTAGTGTTTAAGTTTTGAAGAAACTCCATATTGTAATTTATTTATTTTTTATTTTTTAAACATATTTTTATTGATTTCAGAGAGGAAGGGAAAGGGACAGAGAGAAACAAACTTCTATGATGAGAGAGAATCATTGATCAGCTGCCTCCTGCACGCCCCCTACTGGGGATTGAGCCTGCAACCCTGGCATGTGCCCTTGCCCAGAAAGGAACCTGGGACCCTTTAGTCTGCAGTCATATGCTCTATTCAATGAGCAAAACCTGTTAGGACTCCCATATTGTCATTTAAACTGATTGCATTGTTTTTGCATTCTAACCAGCAGTGTATAAGGGTTCCTTTTCTTCACATCTTAGGAAATTCTTGATTTGTTTAATTGTTTTTAATTTTAGCTCTTTCAATAAGTTTGCTATGCTATTGTTCTACTGTTTTAGTTGTTTGTCCCTATGAATTCATGATAAGATTTTTTTTTTGCAGATATATGTTTACTATTGATAAGTTTTTAGTAAAATGTATGCTGTCATTTACCTATTCTTTTATGAATATGGGGTATTTTCCTTTAACATATATAAGTGAAAACAGAAAGATATATATGTTGCAATTTCACCCATATTCACTCCCTGAATAACATACATGACTCTTTTGCTTCATGAAATAATTGTTTCAATACTGGGAAAAATATCCTAACTTTAAATGAAAGACTACTATAAAGACATTGTAAAAATCATATGAAGAATGTAAAACATACAAAGAAATTAGGCAACCCAGAGCGACATGACAAAAGGAAAATAGTTATGTATTAAGCAAGAAAATGAACAAGAAAGTACTAGATCAAATGTCTAAAAAATACATTGTATGTAATGGAAGAGATAATGAGGAGTCTTCAATTCTTATTTGACTTGTCCACTGTTACCCAGGGAAAGCAATCATCAAATTCCAGAGCCTAGAAGAAATTTAAGTGGAACTAGATAACCAAGTTATTAAAGGAGCACTCGTTTTTTCAATAAGCCCAAAGGTCCACGTCTTCATTGATAAAATTTCAGGGCACAAAACAACTACCAAACATTACTGTAAGTTCATTTTTGGTTATCTTTATGAAATCATAATGCTCTCATAAAGCATTAATTCTAGAGATAAAAAGTTTTCTAACTTTTAAAGTAGAAAAAATGTAGCAGGAGAATTGAGTTCAACATGCAGCAATATTTGGAACAAATGCTTTGAGTGAATTTAGAAAAGGGAGCAATCGATTCACTAAGAACAAATCACTAAGAACTTTCTTCTTTGATATGGATTGAGACAAATGAGTCAGAGGGATGGCTTCCTATTGTATTTTTCAATGTATTTTTCTATTGCTTTAAAGAAGAGATGGTTTTTTATTCCCAGAAATCATATTTTTAAATATTTTCATGATAACAATCTTCAGGAACATTTATGCACTGAATACTTTTTCATCCATTTATTGATTGGTCATAGTAAGAAGTGCAGACAGCAGTCAAATGCACATGCTC
>NW_005871068.1:11047123-11049022 GCF_000147115.1 Myotis lucifugus
TGATTGGGGCCCAGCGACAGCAGTGGGTATGAGCGGTGGCTGCTGCCCCATCACCCCTCAGGAGCAGGGGGGAGGTGGAGAAGCCTCAGGGGTGATCGGCGCTGGCACCAGCAGTGGGTGTGAGTGGTGGCTCTGGTGCTGGCAGCAGATGCAAGTTCCAGTCAGGACTGCAGCACGTGGGAGCAAAGAATTTTCAGTAACCACAGGAGGCTCGCCCTGATAACAGCAACCGGCGCCCCACCTTGGTCTGGCGCCCCCGCTCACCTGCTCCACCATCCCACCATGGCCAACGCCCGCCATGTTCTTCACTCTGCCACCTGCTGCCAAGGCCCACCATGTTCCACACGTGCCCCCTGGTGGTCAGCGCACATCATAGCGACCAGTTGTTCAGTTGTTCTACCATTTGTTCCATTTGCATATTTTCCTCTTATTATATAGGATTCCCATTTTATCAAGAGGAAAAATGAGGTTTAGAGAAGTTACAAAATAAGTCCTAGGCTCCTTAGGAAGAGCTGATCTCATTTTAGGACACTTTATATGGTTTGACAACATATTAATTCTGCAACAGTTTATAAATTTGCTTTTTTAGTTATTAAGTCAAATTATCATAATTTTAGTGCTATTAGAGTCCTTATATGTATACTAGTATACTCATCTTTTAATTCTAGTAAATAGTATCTTATATTTTTTCTAAAATATTATTGAAAATCAATAATACATTTTAATCCATGTTAACCAATTATAACAGAAAATTTATATTGGCTTAGATTCTTAAAACCATTAAAATGTAAGTAATACATATATTTAAACATTTTATGTTTCCCCTTAATAAAGACAACTATTTTATAACTGCTATTGTTCTGCACTATTCACTAAGATACTACTTGTGAATATATAGCTAAATTACTCCACTCAAAAATCAAGCACTTCTTTTTGGCTTTCATTACAAATTTAAGGCAATGTTTATGAGAAGTATTTCATATGAAGTTGTGGGTACCCCTGAGAATCTTTTCTTTGCTTCCAGCCCATGCTTTAATGTTTTCTGAAGTGATAGCTCTGTATTTGTCTGCGATTGTGGTAGAGGGCAATATAGCTGTGATACTGGCCCTCCAAGTAAATTTCTTCTAAGCTAACAGTAAGTTTAACTAAATAATTTCCCTCTCAACAAAATGTACTTGTGTTGCACTTGGAATCTCAGCTTTGCTAAATACTGAGTGGTTCTGGGACATTATAATACATCTGCTTGGATTCCATAGTACATGTGATAAAGATTCAAGAGGCACTTCTCTACAGGGGAACAAATATGGGTTTGCAGTCAATCCTGAGTTTGAAAATCATTTTATTCACCAATTTGGCGTTTGAATTTTCTCAGTCACCTGGGATTGAGCATACTTACTTATAAATGAAGGTGAGGAATGATGCTTACTTCAGAAAGATTTTGAGTAATTGAATAGAAAAATGGGGCATCTGTAATACTTTCAACAATAAAAGTAAATTCTGAAAAAAAGAAAAGAAATGGTGCCTGGAATACAATAGGAAGGGACTTAGCACAGGCTAGTTTTCTCCCCTTTCCTTTTTCTCCCAAATCATTTGGAGGCAGAGACTAAGCCAGCATGAAGATGCAACACACACACACACTCACACACACACACACACACACACACACACAAAAATACAGTTATCCATTGTCTGTCCATCCATCCATCCTTTGCAGGCTTTTTTTCCCCCCTCAGGAATGTCTATGGTTGTCCTGCTCCTGTTTTCTTTTTTTAAAACTTTATTTTTATTTTTTATTTATTGATTGATTGATTTTTTACAGAGAGGAAGAGAGAAGGCTAGAGAGTTAGAAACATCGACCCCAGAGAAACATCGACCAGCTGCCTCCTGCACACCTCCTAC
>NW_005871068.1:11049207-11114892 GCF_000147115.1 Myotis lucifugus
CTGTTGTCTGTGTCTATGGGTTATGCATATATGTTTTTTGTTTTTATCTCTTTACCTTATTTCATCCAGTTCTCCCCTCTGATTTTCTATCACTCTGTTCCATGTATTCATGCCTCTTGTTCTATTTTGTTTGCTAGTTTATTTTATTCATTAGATTCTACATACACGTGAGATATTGTGATACTTTTCTTTTAGAGAGAGTGGGAGGGAGGGAGGAGAAAGAGAGGAACATTGATGTGAGAGAGACAAATCGATCAGTTGCTTCCTGCACCTGCCGTGACTCGGGCCAGGATCGGGCCTGCAACCCAGGTGCATGCCCTTGGCCAGAAATTGAACCTGGACCCATTGGTCCATGGGCCGATGCTCTAACCAGTGAGCAACACCAGCCAGAGTCAAGTCCTGTTTTCTTACTCCTTGTATCTTGTATCCCTTTTTTCAGTGGCAACATCCACCACTTAGACTACATATTATGACATACAGAAAGAGAAGACTAAAATATATATCACCTAGTATTCAATTTAAAAAATTCAAGGAGAATGATATTACTAGGAACCAGTAGTTTCTAATGTAAAATATGACGACATTTTAGTTTTTAATATCAAAGCATTATAAGTGTCTAATAACAATTATACAGGTAATAGCCATTTTTATAGTGTGTATATAATTACAAAATGAAACTAGCTCAGTGATGTTTTACATGAATTTATATTTCTTAGTAATAGCACTTTTATGTACTTTAGAAGCAGTATGTCATGTAGTATATATGTGTGTGTATATATATATATACATACATATATACATATATATATATATGCCCAACATATAGTATGTGTATGTAGTGTGTGTGTGCATATATATAAATGTAAATTTGTGAATATATAGATATCTACACATTCTATAGTATGTGTATTATATATACACTAGAGGCCCGGTGCACAAAATTTGTGCACGGGTTGTGCATGGGGGGGGGGGACTGTCCCTCAGCCCGGCCTGTGCCCTCTCGAAGTCTGGGACCCCACAAGGGATGACCACCAGCTGGTTTAGGCCCGCTCCCTGGGGGATTGGGCCTAAGATGGCAATCAGACATCCCTCTGGCAGCCCAGAAGCCCTCGGGGGGTGTCCACTTGCCAGTGGAGAACAGGCCTAAGCTGCAGTCTGACATCCTTAGTGCTGCTGAGGAGGCGGGAGAGGCTCTCACCACCACCGCTGTACTGGCAGCCTTCAGCCTGGCTTGTGGCTGAGCAGAGCTCCCCCTGTGGGAGCGCATTGACCACCAGGGGGCACCTCCTGCACTGAGCATCTGCCCCCTGGTGGTCAGTGTGTGTCAGAGTGACCAGTCATTCCCAGTCTTTCTGCTGTTAGGGTCAGTTTGCATATTACCCTTTTATTATATAGGATAGAGGCCTGGTGCATGGGTGGGGGCCGGTTGATTTGCCCTTCAGGGTGGGGGTCCCGCTGGGGTGCCTGGCCAGCCTGGGTGAGGGGCTGATGGCTGTTTGCAGCTGGCCACACCACCTTTAGGGTGGGGGTCCCCACTGGGGTGCCTGGCCAGTCTGGGTGAAGGGCTGAGGGCCGTTTTCAGGCTGGCCAAGCCTCCCCAGCAACAGAAGCTCCCAGCCTCTCCTTTTTCTCTGGGATTTATTTACCTTCTATAATTGAAACTTTATAGCCTGGAGTGGAGCTCAGAGCCAGCCAGTGCTTGGCTTCCTCCATCACCAGGGGCAACCCAAGGCTCTAGCTCTGTGGCCACGGCCGGCTGAAAGCAGGTATCTGGGGTTTATTTACCTTCTATAATTGAAACTTTGTTGCCTGAATGGAGCTCAGAGCTGGCCAGGGCAGGTGGGAGGGAAAGCCTCCTGCGCTCCAGCTCCATGGCCACGGCCGGCTGAAAGCAGGTATCTGGGGTTTGTTTAGCTTCTATAATTGAAACTTTGTTGCTTTGAGTGTAGCTTAGAGCAGGCCGCGGCAGGCGGGGAACCTTGGCTTCCTCCATCACTGGAGCAAGCAAGCCTCCTGCTCGCTTCAGCTGTGTGGCTGCCGGCCGCCATCTTGGTTGGGTTAATTTGCATATCTCGCTGATTAGCCAATGGGAGGTGTAGCGAAGGTATGGTCAATTACCATGTTTGTCTATTATTAGGTAAGATATCTATATATATAAAAGCCTAATATGCTAAGTGTCCAACTGTTCGACCATTCAACCAGTAGCTATGATGCGCATTGACCACCAGGGGGTAGATGCTCAATGCACAGGCATGGAACAGATTGATGAATCTCAGAGGGAAGTGGGGTGGGGGGAGAGCGGGAAGAGATTAACCAAAGATCTTATACGCATAGAAGAGGCCTGGTGCATGAATTTGTGCACCTGCAGGGTCCCTTGGCCTGGCCTGCAGGGATAGGGCCGAAACTGGCAGTCCAATATCACCTGAGGTGTCCTGGATTATGAGAGGGCTCAGACAAGGCTGAGGGACCCCACTGGTGCACGAATCTGTGCACCAGGCCTTTAGTACAAATATATGTACATTATACTATGTCAGTTATAATTTAATCAGTTGACAGATAATACTTTGGTGTGCATAGAGATTTTAAGTTTCTTAGATTTTTTCTAGGAATTGTATGACTTGTGTCAGGGACCTATTAGGCCATCCACTAGTTATGTATATTATGTGAGACAGGTAGGTGTGGTCATATTTATTTCTTATTTCACTTAAATAATTTCCAAAGCAATGTGCTCATCAAAATTGATACACACAAACATATTATCTCCAGGGAACTACAATACATGCCAAATTAATAATATACACACTAAGTATAGTAAAAGATGTGAGTGTGCCAGGAAGTGGGTAAGGAAAGAGAACAAGGAGCATCACAGAAGTTCTCTGGGCATGAGCACCCACTAAATTGATCATAGGAGACTTGACTTTTTTAAAGGTGATGTGGTTTAAGCTCAAAATCAAGGAAGGTGGACAAGGGTATTTTGATGCCTCTGAAAGATCAAGTTATTGGCAGTCTTATACTCTGTCTACATCAGTGGTTCCCAAACTTATTTGGCCTACCGCCCCCTTTCCAGAAAAAATATTACTCAGCCCCTGGAAATTAATTTTTTTTTAAATTTTAATAGCAGTTACTCATTGCCCCCAAATGCACCTGTGGCCATCACCGCCCCCCTGGATCACTGCAGCGCCCACCGGGGGGCGGTAGCGCCCACTTTGGGAATCACTGGTCTACATGAAGGGTGGCTGCATGTTATTCTAGTTATGGCAAAGCAAAAACAATGAAAAAATACTTCAGCCCAATCAGGTGTGGCTCAGCAGTTGAGCATCGACCCAGGAAACAAGAGGTCACTGGTTTGATTCCTGGTCAGGGCATATGCCAGGATTTCTGGCTCAATCCCCAATAAGGGTATACAGGAGGCAGCTGATTCTTTCTCATCATTGATGTTTCTATCTCTCTCATTCTTCCTCCTCCTTCCTCCCAAAATTTGGTGGCTTGGTAGAAACTATTTCCTCACCATATTCTTTCTCAATCTAAAAGAGGGATGCATAATACAGGAGGGAGGAGCCCCAATATACATGTTTTAAAGTCCTGAGAAATAATTACAATTTTAATGCAAATGTGACTATTTTAATAACCCTATATGCATTGCACATTTGTCTTTAAAAGTACCTACAATGAGGCTGCTGAGGAGGAATGACCTAGGGAATGATGTGTTTACAGATAATATTTGTAATGGAAGATAAACAACATCAGAAGCAAAGGGTCTTACATGTGAGGAACCTGTTAGTCTTCCAGGCAGCACTCAGGCCTGGAAGATTCACTTCCTGATTCCAAGCCCATTAATAGTGTTTCTCAAAAGTGATCTAAAGAACATGGGTGTTCTAGCTTCTCCAGGGATGCCTGCTGAACATGCAGATTCTTACTAGTAAGTCAAACTGCCAGAGTTCCTAAAGCCAGGGCTAAGAAATTCCACTTTAATAAGCAATTGTGGTGATTGTTATGCATTCTAATATTAGTCACTGAATTTGAGAAATAAGCTCTTTCTTCTCTATTGCCACAGAGGGCAGTCCTATGCAAAAGCTATTTTAGTAAGTACACTATAAGATCCTGAATTAAATTTTAAAGCACTAATTATGAGAAATGTAGTTCCTGTGCTAAATAATATCTTGTAGTAGAGAGGACAAAAATAAAATTGTCAGGAACATTAGAAAGTCATTCTCCAAACTCATAGTAACAACTTACAAATTCTTCTGCTTTTTAGCCATTGCAGCTGTAGTTACAGAACTAGGCTCAACTGTCGTATCTGTATATAGCAGGACTGTGGAAGACATTTTTGGCAGGATATCCAGAAACTACATCAACCCTTCACCACATTTCTTCCTCAATGAGAACCAGAATTTGTTCAAGTATCATCAACTTCTGGAAGAGAATCTATGCCTCTCCTTAATATCCAGGGTGAATCTTTATTAGTTCATTTTGATTGAGGTAATTACTTCCCTTATCCGTCATTAGTTTAGAAATAGACATACGATATATTTATAACAAATGAAACACAAAAGAATATCTGCTTAAGGAGCTTCTAAAAATAGTCTCCTTTGCATTCTGGCTCTAGACTCTCTTGTGTGTGTGTGATGCTTGGGTCTGTGGCAACCATTTTGAAAACACAGGAAACAAGCCTAGGGACAAATATCAATATTAAAAAGAAAGAAGGGGGAGTAAGGTAGAGGTGAAG
Source organism: Myotis lucifugus (assembly GCF_000147115.1). Classification (NCBI taxonomy): domain Eukaryota; kingdom Metazoa; phylum Chordata; class Mammalia; order Chiroptera; family Vespertilionidae; genus Myotis; species Myotis lucifugus. The sequence continues at coordinate 11,053,934 of NW_005871068.1, forward strand.
GGAAGGAGGGTGGAGGTAAAGGGGGATGGGGATTAGGAAAAATAAAAATTTAGGCTCTATGGGGGGGGGATTAAAATAGCTGGACTATCTTTCCTCCCTTACTGAGAGGATGCTTCTAAATAAAGAAGGCAGGTGACATGGTCTATTTTCCTTATAAATATGCTCATAAGCTGATAACTAGATCTACTTGTAATCACTGGGTAAGACACTTGATTTAGATGATTCTGATTTGACAACCTATCCTTTGTGTTGGCTCATTCTATTAGGTAAGATAATAAATGTACAAAATGTTCAAGCCATTTTGAATTGGGTCCTTTGCATATCAGTTGGGATGCCTCCAATGAAAGAGCCACCATACCAGTGAAAGAAGCAAAAGCATTGAGTGAGGAACACACGCTAAACAAGGAAAATAAAAGCAGTATAGAGAAATCTGGAAGATAGACTGCTCTAGGTAAGAATTTCATCAACATCAATAAGAAGAGATTGTTAATTAGAAGAATAACTATGCCAAAGACACATCTCTATTTTTTTTAAATAATTTACTAACTAGATACTACTCTTCAGGGTTTCTGCCAGTCAACAAGCACATGATTTATTTTTCTCCAATTCACACAGATGGATACCTATTGCCTTGGCCAGAGATCAGATTGTATCTAGATACCTGGCTAAAGGTGGGCCAATCAGACACTCTTCTCTGTGAAATTTTAAATGGGGCTAAGTCTGCAATTAGCCTTTGTATGTTGCTGGGCATGTACTGTAACATGCAAACCCAGAAGCTACAGGAAGGACACTATATTCCTGCTATGGGACTTAGTAGACAAAATTGATATGTTGAAAAAAAGCAGGTATGCTAGGATAAATGAGAAATGGATAGACAGCTCAAACAGCTTTGGATTGGTTTCTGTTTCATACATTCCCACAATTCTGATACAGTTGCATACATTTACACACAACAAAAAGATATAAAATAAAACAAGATGTCGCTGATTTAGTTAGTTCAGTATGGCTTCAGTTCTCCTCAATTAGTCATTTTTGTTTTCCCTATAAAGCACTGACTTTAAAAAGCCATTTCATGCATCACATTGGAGAGCTGACATTTGAGTTCATTTTCCTGGGGACCAAACTGAGTTGACCATGCAATTTCTCCTCAGAGCCAAGCACAATTCCTGTTTACATGAGCTAGTCTATGTACAGGGTTTTGACTCAGAATTCAAATGTACTGAGAAAAACTACCATGTACAGATTGCTCATAAATCTTTGAACAAATTTGCAAATTATGAAAGACAAAATATGGGGTTGAGATATTAGAAATATGAACGGATAAAAAAGACCTTTGTATAAGAATTTTCTGACCATTGGTGTGTGAGAAATATTTAAGTAGACTTTTTAAGTGGGAAGAATAATGTTAAAAGCTGAAAATAGAGACAGGAAAAGCATCAAAATGATAAAGTAGTTGCTTCTAAGATCAAATATCATAGTCTTGCAAACTCAGTTGATTGCATTAAAATAGACTTTAGCTTTACTAGACATCATGAAAGTAACAGAATGTCCTCTATCAGCCCTTCATTTTTCTTTTTGGTAGAGAATATTACTTATGAGACTCCTTTGGTTATAGTTTTCATAAATTCCCAACTTTAGGGAAATACACTGGAGCTCTAGGTCCTTTCCTGATCTAAAAGTTAATGCTAGGTCCTTTAAAAAGTTACATAACAAGAATGCAAAAGTAGTCAAGGATTTTAATCATAATATAAAACCCAGGAAAATGCCAGGAAGAAAAATGTTTTAATTAAATACAGTAAAATAGAAAAATAAAAACCTAATAGAATGAATGGAGAAAAAAGGGAGAAAGTAGTACATATGGAAACTAATGTGTTATATCTTGATCTTGTATGTTTTACAAAACTGCAACTGAATGAATCATTGTGTTGTATTTGCATTTACTTTTATTACAATACTACAAAGGTAATCCATTCTCTATTGTTTGTGTATTTTTAAATGTCCATATAATATTAATTATATTATGTTTTGTTATTTACTGAGAAGCACAACCATAGCTAATATGGGTCTATATATTCATTTTATCTGCTGATATTACTGGACAATGATAGCATTACAGAGTGGAATTAACAAGTGAGGGTGACATTAGAAATCACTTGTGTTTAATTGTGCACATTTTAGTTCTACAAAATGTACAATAGAGTTATACAAGGAATTTTTGAGAGAATTAAATCTCATTTTAAGCTACATGATATCTGGATAAATATACTAAATAATTTATGAAGCCACATTTTTTTAAAAAAAAGCTGAATGAGCTCCCCATCTCGACAACTCATAACCTAAGATCAACATACAAGCAGAATGTAAACAGTTCTTTAACAGGGTAAGCTGAACATGCAAATACATTACCTCTAGTTTTATTCTACACTTCTAAGTTTTACCTGAAATTCTCTCTGGTTCTGAGCAAAAATTATCTAATGCTCATCCCTACATTCCAATATTTGATTTTAAAAGGCTGATATTTTTCATACAAGCTACCAGTACCAGTACCCTGTTCAATAGTTAGTGCCATTTGGGTGTCCCTAGAAAATTTTCATACAAGCCACAGAGAGATTTAGCTTTCAAGGACTTTAAATGTTCTGTAGGCCTCTGGTCAATCAGTCACAAAGAAGAGTTCCAACATAGTAGACATACCTTCCCAAGACTTCCATAGCAAAACAAGTCAGCAAATAAACAACAGCAAAACATCCTTCTCCCTATAGCTGTGGTCGGCAAACCGTGGCTCGCGAGCCACATGCGGATCTTTGGCCCCTTGAGTGTGGCTCTTCCACAAAATACCATGTGTGGGCGCACACGTACAGTGTGATTGAAACTTCGTGGCCCATGCGCAGAAGTTGGTATTTTGTGGAAGAGCCGGTATTTTGTGGAAGAGCCACACTCAAGGGGCCAAAGAGCTGCATGTGGCTCGCAAGCTGCGGTTGGCCGAGCCGCAGTTTGCCGACCACTGCCCTAGAGTATTTCAAAATTCTGTTCCAATTTCTACTTCTTCCCACCATAATATTTAACTACCTACAAATTATGACATGGAAGTTGGGAAGGGGCAAATATCAGGAGAAGCATCACAGTAGCTTAAACTGTAAAAACCTTTAGTCTTTTTCCTGGGGAAGTTCCTTTCATGTTCTGATGAACCCTAGAAATCATCAGATACTTGGTCCATGAGGTCTTCATGATCTGGCAGTCTTTAACGTACATCTTTGGGTTTAGATTTCTTACCCATTGTTGGGTCAACTGAAACATGCTTACCTACCAAATTAGGATCTTCTAGAATAGGGAGAGAAAATATGTATAAGTAGTTCAGAGCCATGGCTTCAATTGCCTGAGTTTAAATCCTGGCTCTATGACTTAATAGCTATAAAACCTTAGTTAAATGATTCATTTACTCTGCGTTCCAATTATTTCTCTACAAATTGTGAAGAAAAACAAGTTTTTTCATCACATATTATGTGAGGATTACAGAAGATAATATTCATAAAGTGCTATGAAAAGTACCTAAAATTATTATGAAGACAATGTGAAAGTTGTGTATAAGAAATGAATGAAAGTTATGAAATGGTGGGTCTATTTGATATGCATGAGGAATAAAGTGCCATTTAAAGAGCTTTCTGCTATTTTTGACTTTTAATTTAATGCTGAAAAACAGTTACTGAAATCTATATTTGGAAAGATGTCTTCCTTGTGCTGGAAGGCATCACCTTGATACCGTTTGGTCAAGAAGATGTTGAAGTTATATTCCTATATACCAACAATGGAACAGATCTGGACATTGGCCAAGTAACCTAATATGTACTATTTCCAAATGAGGAGTTAAGTACAGTGGTGAAAAATCATAAACTGTAAACTGAATCATGTGTTTGCATTGGCTGAGTCCAGAGGACGTATTGTTTTGTCTCCATGTTTGCAGAAAGCCAAGAGGAGCTCCAAATATGAAAGGAGAGAACTGGCATCAACAACAGGGTACTGAACTGAAGATGAAGAAGAGAGCCCTTGGTGATGGGGTATGAACAACTGACTTCAGCAGCAGAGTTGTCTTACACATCACACTGTGTTGCTATTACTTTCAGTTACTCTTGAACCTTCAGCAAACATTACAGCTTGGTGTTAGCTGTGATGTAAGAAAAAGGAGAGCCTGTGTCCATGCTTGGAAGAAAGCATTTGTGGAGAAAATACAACAATCTAGAAATATATCTATAAGAAGAGAAAATGTGACCAACAGTGAGGCTTGAAGCAACAGACTAGAAAAAGATGTGACAAGCAACAAGAAAGATGGGTTCATTAGAACCCCGGGTGTGTCCTAGAATTACTAAGGGCAAGTAAACTAATAAGAGAGAAAAAAAGACTTCCTTCAATTATATGCTGTGTGGCAGACTTGTGGTATCCTTTCAATTTAGATATTGAATGCCAGGCTGGAAAATTTGAGGACACTGCATGAAAATGGACAACAAATTCAGATTGGAGAGCTAGTACAATATTTAATCGAGTTTGTGAATTGCCACTCCACACAAACCCATGGCAAATGCTGCAAAACCAAATCGAAGTTCAATGTAAATTATATTCAGATTACCCATAATTTGGGTTTCTCTCCATCAATGCCTTTCAGTGAATAAAAAATATATGAGTGCCGAACCGGCTTGGCTCAGTGGATAGAGCGTCGGCCTGCGGACTCAAGGGTCCTGGGTTCGATTCCGGTCAAGGGCATGTACCCCGGTTGCGGGCACATCCCCAGTGGGGGGCGTGCAGGAGGCAGCTAATCGATCTCTCTCATCGCTGTTTCTAACTCTCTATCCCTCTCCCTTCTTCTCTGTAAAAAATCAATAAAATACATTTTAAAAAATATATATATATGAGTATTGAAGAGACTAAAGGAATATTTAGAAATTCATCCAAATGGGATAATATAATGTTGCAAAAAGTTTAGATTTCCCCATCATATACTTTATCTTTGAAAGTAAACACAAAATAAGAAAATGGGCATCTGAGTATCAAATGTGAATCTATGACTAAAAGGTTGAAAGTATTATAAATTCAGTTTGGGTTTAAACATGTCAAACTGAACATACTTTTTTTCAATTATAGTTTATATTGAATTATTATTTTATATTAGTTTTAGGTATATAGCATAGTGGTTAGTCAATCATATAGTTTACAGTGTTCCAATATTTCCAGTACCCAGTTGGCACCATAGCTATTATAATATTATTGACTATATTTCATATGCTATACTTTATATCCCCATGAATATTTGGTAACTACCAATTTGTACTTCTTAATCCCTTCACCTTTTTCATTCAGTCCCCAACTCCCTTACCCTTTGGACACCATCAATCTGTTCTCTATATCTATGAGTCTGTTTCTGTTTTGTTTGTTTGCTTATTTTGTTCTATAGATTCCACCAAACATACATGTTTAACAGCCTTCTTCAAACTCAATTAGATAGGTAGCAAAGGAAAAAAACAACAAACCATGACAGATATTTAAAAGGACATGAAGAGAAAAGAAATAAGACAACATAATAAACTATCAACAAAATCTTGGGAGCCCAAAAAAGTAATTTAATAGACTTACCAAGGGAGAATGAAAAAATAAGAAGTAATTGTCCATTTGACTGAGCAGACAGCATGAGAAACTAAGAAGAAAGCAAAAAAATAAAACTAATTTGCACCAAAGAATTCTCAGTAATTTGATGGAACTTGTAACCTTTAAAATTATGGACATAAGTGGATGAGGTTAAAAAGATGAATGTTTAAAGTGTGTATCAGTTTAGTCTCAGTTCCATTTTCCAATTTCACCCACATCAGTAGAAGACAGGAGGTTACTTCTCTGGAACCTCCTTTTATTTTATTTTAATTTAAATTCTTATTGAATTTATTTTGTTGACATTGGTTAATAAAATGTTATAGGTTTAAAATGTACAATTCTACAATACAGTTAATGCGGAGAGGGTGGGTGGGTGGGAAGAGATCAACCAAAGAAATTGTATGCATATATGCATAACCCATGGACACAGACAAAAGGATGGTGAAAGCCTGGGTCCCAGCGAGGAGGCAGGTTAGGAAAGGTAAGGAGGAAAGGGGAGACATATATAATACTTTCAACAATAAATATTTTAAAATAAAAAATATATAATACATTTATATATTGTATTGTGTGCTCACCATCCAAAGTCAAGTATCTTTTGGTCAACATTTCTCCCCCTTTACTCTATTCTACTTCCCCTAACCCCTCTTTCCCTCTGATAATCACCATACTGTTGTTTATTTCTGTAAGTTTTTGTTTTGTTTTGTTTTGTTTTGCTCTGCTTAATCCCTTGACCTTTTTAACCCAGTCCTCCAACCCACCTTTCCTCCAGCAGTTGTTAGTCCATTTTCTGTATCTATGAGTTTGTGTCTATTTTGTTTATTTTGTTCATTAGATTCCAAATGTAAGTGAAATCATATGGTATTTGTCTTTCTCTTATAGTTTATTTCACTTAGCATAATATGCTGTCACAAAAGGTAAGAGATTTGTCTTTTCAAGTGCTAGACAGGATGTGGAGAAAAAGGAACCCTCTTGCACTGCTGGTGGGAATGCAGACTCGTGAAGCCACTGTGGAGAACAGTATGGAGTTTCCTCAAAAAATTAAAAAAGGAACTACCATTTGCTCCAGTGATCACACTTCTAGGGACATATCCCAAGAAAACAGAAACACCAATCAGAAAGGATATATGCACCCCTGTGTTCATAGCAGCACAATTTACCATAGCTAAGATCTGGAAACAGCCTAAATGCCCACCAGCAGATGAGTGGATTAGAAAACTGTGGTACATCTACACAATGGAGTACTACACTGCTGTAAAAAAGAAGGGACTCTTACCATTTGCAACAGTATGGATGGACTGGAGAGCATTATGCTAAGCGAAATAAACCAGACAGAGAAAGATAGATATCACATGATCTCACTCATTTGTGGAATATAATGCACATCATAAACTGATGAACAAAAATAGAACCAGAATCATAGAAGCATCGAACAGATTGTCCAACCTATGAGGGAAGGCAGGGGTTCAGCGGGTAAGAGATCAGCCAAAGAACTTGTATGCATGCATATGAGCATAACTAATGGACAAAGAATGGGGGGGGGTTATGATGGCATGTGCTGGGGGTGGGGGCAGCCAAGGAGAGGTCAATGGGGGGGGAAAAGGAGACTTACTAGGTGTACCAGTTAATGCGGATTTTTTTCAATAGATGGAGTTACACATAAGTTGATATATATGCAATTTGATATGTATGCTATTTTGTTGTATTGACAGCAAACTTCAAAACTTCATGTCAAATTTTCTGAAGGTGTTAACGTCATAGATATTTTTATGATTAAAAATGTTGAATTTCGTGCAAAAAAAGAGAGCATTTGTGGGAAGTTTTAATTCATTATTTTATTTTGAAGAAAAAGTTATCATATACTTTGGGAAGCTTATGGTGAACATACTCCATCTCAAGATACTTGTGAACACTGGTTTAAACGCTTTATGATTTCGATGTGAAAGACAAAGAATGTCCAGGTCAACCAAAAAAGTTTGAAGACCAACAATTACAAGCATTATTGTATGAATATGCATGTCAAAATCAAAAACAACTTGCAGAAAGATTAAACGCTGCTCATCAAACAATTTCTGATCGTTTACAAGCAATGGGAAAGATTTTAAAGGAAGGAAAATGGGTGCCACATCAACTGAACAAAAGACAAATGGAAAACCGAAAAGTCATCAGTAAAATGTTGCTTCAATGGCACTAAAGGAAGTCTTTTTTGCATCGAATTGTGACTGGTGATGGAAAGTGGATTTGAGAATCCCAAACGCACAAAATCATGGGTTGATCCAGGTCAACCATCAATATCGACTGCAAGGCCAAACCACTTCGGAAAGAAGACAATGCTCTGCGTTTGGTGGGATCAGGAAGGTGTGGTGTACTATGAGCTTCTAAAACCAGGTGAAACCATTAATACTGATCACTACCAACAACAAATAATCAATTTGAACCATGTTTTGATCATGAAATGACCAGAATGGTCCAGAAGACAAAGCAAAGTAATTTGGTTTCATGATGATGCACCATCACACACTTCAAAACCAGTTAAAGCAGTGGTTCTCAACCTTCCTAATGCCACGACCCTTTAATACAGTTCCTCATGTTGTGGTGACCCCCAACCATAAAATTATTTTTGTTGCTACTTCATAACTGTAATTTTGCTACTGTTATGAATCATTATGTAAATATCTGATATGTAGGATGTATTTTCATTGTTACAAATTGAACATTATTAAAGCATAGTGATTAATCACAAAAACAATATATAATTATATATGTGGTTTCCGATGGTCTTAGGTGACCCCTGTGAAAGGGTCGTTCGACCCCCAAAGGGGTTGCGACCCACAGGTTGAGAACCGCTAAGTTAAAGACACATTAAAAAATCTTGCCTGGGAAGTATTAACCCACCAGGTGTATTCACCAGACCTTGCTCCTTCAGATTACCACTTGTTCTGATCGATGGCATATGCACTTTCTGAGCAGCACTTTAAAGCGTACAAAGAAGTGGAAAATTGGGTCTCTGAATGATTTGCCTCAAAACAAGAAAAGTTCTATTGGGACGGTATCCACAAATTACCTGAAAGATGGGGAAAATGTGTAGGTAGCGATGGACATTACTTTAAATAAAGCACTTTTGATGTTTCTCTTGAAATTATCATTTTTTCTTTGATTACAAAAATCCACATTATTGATACACCTAGTATGTAATACTTTAAACAATAAAGAATTGAAATTTTTAAAAAAGAAAGCAAATCAATCCAACAGTAAATATTTATGAGCAATTGAGTATTTGTACAATTCTGAAGAAGCACTTTAAAGGATATGTGAAAGAAAAACAGCAAGGCTCCAGTAAAAACAAACACTGAAATAAATAACATTAACTGAAAAAAAAATCTGTCTTTTCTACAGCTGCATAGTATTCCACTATGTAAATGTACCACCACTTTTTATCCTCTCATTTACTGATGGGCATGTGGGCTGTTTCTAAATCTTAGCTATTATAAATAGCTCTGCTATGAACATAGAGGTGCATATATTCTTTCTGATTGGTATTTCCAGATTCTTAGGATATAGTTCTAGAAGTGGGATCACTGGGTAAAATGGCAGTTTCATATTTAATTTTTTAAGGAAACTCTATACTGTTTTCCATAATGTCTACAGCAGTCTGGATTCCCACCAGCAGTGTACCAGGGTTCCTTTTTCTCCACATCCTCGTCAGCATGCGTTCATGATTTACTGATGGTAGCCAATCTGACAGGTGTGAGGTGATACCTCATTGTGCTTTTAATTTGCATTTCTCAAATGATTAGTGAGGTTGAACATCTTTTCATATGTCTATTGGCCATCTACATGTCCTCTATGGAGAAATATATATTCAGGTCCTTTGCCCATTTTTCAATTAGATTGCTTGTTTGTTTTTTAATTGAGTTGTATTAAGTTCTTTATAAATTTTTGGAAATTAACCCCTTATCAGATATATCACTGGCGAATATGTTCTTCCATGCAGTGTGTTGTCTTTTCATTTTGTTGATGGTTTCCTTTTCTGTTAAAAACAAAACAAAACAAAAAAACATTTTAATTGGGCCCGGCCAGTGTAGCTCAGTGGCTGAGCTTTGACCAATGAACCAGGAGGTCATGGTTGGGTTCCTGGTCAGGGCAGCATATACCCAGGTTGTGGGCTGGATCCCCAGTAGGGGGTATGCAGGAGGCAGCCAATCTATGATTCTCTCTCCTCATTGGTATTTCTGTATCTCTCTCTCTTCTTCTCCCTCTCTGAAATCAATAAAAATATATTTTTTAAAAAACGATTTATTTTGATGTAGTCCCATTTGTTTATTTTTCATTTTGTTTCCCTTAATGGTCCAGTGGTTGGCAAACTCATTAGTCAACAGAGCCAAATATCAACAGTACAACGATTGGAATTTCTTTTGAGAGCCAAATTTTTTAAACTTAAACTATATAGGTAGGTACATTGTTATTAACTTAATTAGGGTACTCCTAAGGCTTAGGAAGAGCCACACTCAAGGGGCCAAAGAGCCGCATGTGGCTCGCGAGCCGCAGTTTGCCAAACACTTCCTTAACCAATGCTACATATAAGAAAAAGTATTGCAACAAGAAACATCTGAGATTTTCTTGCCTATGTTTGCTTCCAGGATTTTTATGGTTTCAAGTATAGCATTGAAGTTTTTAATCCAGTTTGAGTTTATTTTGTGTATGCTGTAAGACCGTGGTCTAGTTTCATTTTATTGCAATTTTCCCAACACCATTTATTGAACATACTATCTTTACTTCATTGTATATTTTGCATACTTTGCCAAATATTAATTGACCATACAGATGTGAGTTTATTTTTGCATTCTCTATTCTCTTCGATTGATCTGCATATCTGTTTTATTATGGCCTTGCAATATAGTTTGATATCAGGTAGAATGATTCCTCCAACTTTGTTCTTTTTTCTCAAGATTGCTGTGACTATTTGAGGGCTTTTGTGGTTCCATATAAATTTTTGGATATTTGTTCTAGTTCTGTAGAATATACCATTGGGATCTTGATAGGAATTGTGTTGACTCTATAAATTGCTTTGGGTATTATGTATATTTTAATGATGCTAATTCTTCCTATCCATGAACATGGCATATGCTTCCACTTATTTGTATCTTCTTCAATTTCTTTCTTCAGTGTCTTATAATTTTCTGAGTACAGGTCTTTTACATCCTTGCTTTAGTTTATTTCAAGTATTTTTATGCAATTTTAAATGACATTGCTTTCTTAGTTTCCCTTTCTGATAGTTCATTACTATTGTATAAAAATGCCACAGATTTCTAGATGTTATTTTGTATCCTGCTAATTTTCTCAATTAATTTATTAAATTTAACAAAAAAAATTGTGGAGTCTTTAGGGTTTTCTATTTACAATATAATGTCCTCTACAAATAACAACAGTTTCACCTCCTCCTTTCCAATCTGGATGCCTTTTATGTTTTCATCTTGTCTGATTGCTGTGGTTAGGACTGCCAGTACTATGTTGAATATGAGTGATGAAAATGGACATCCCTGTTTTGTTCCTGATCTTAAGGGAAAAACTTTTAGTTTTTGCCAATTGAATTTGATGTTGGCTGTAGGTTTGTCATATATGGCTTTTATCATGTTGAGGAATGATTTCTCTATCCCCACATTAATCAGTCTTTGTCATAAACAGGTTCTGGACTTTGCCGAATGCTTTCTCTGCCTCTATTGATAGGATCATATTATTTTTATCCTTCATTTTGTTTATGTAATGTATCACAGTTATTGACTTGCAAATATTATAACAGCCTTGAACCCCTAGATTAAATCCCACTTGGTCATAGTGTATGATCTATTTAGTGTATTGCTGGATCCAATTTTCTAATATTTTATTGAGGATTTTAGCATCTGTGTTCATCAGGAATATTGGCCTATAAGTCTCTTTCTTTGTAATGTCTTTATTTGGTTTTGGAATTAGGATAATTTTAATAAAAAGAGTTTGGAAGTCTTCCCTGATGTTGAAATTTTTGGAAGAGTTTCAGGAGGATAAGTGTTAGTCCTTCTTTGATTGTTTGGTAGAATTCTGTTTGCTGGAATTTTTTAAATTAATGCTTTAATTTCATTAATTTTTATCGGTCTATTCATGTTTTCTGTATTAGTTTCAGGTGTACAGCAAAGTGGTTAGAAAAGCATGGACTTTACAGAGTGGTCCCCCCACTGCTTCAAGTACCTACCTGGCCCCATACCTATTTATCTTCATATTATTGACTATATTCCATCTGCTGTAATCAATATCTCTGTGGCTATTCTGCAACTACCAATTTGTACTAACTCCTCTCTGAGAGCTGTCAGTCTTTTCTCTATAACCGAGATAGGAATTTGAGGCAGGAAAATGAGCATATTTAAGGGGAAGGAGAGGTACCAAGTTGAAAATGGGGAGAACTGCCCTAACCGGTTTGGCTCAGTGGATAGAGCGTCGGCCTGCGGACTGAAGGGTCCCAGGTTCGATTCCGGTCAAGGGCATGTACCTTGGTTGTGGGCACATCCCCAGTAGGGGGTGTGCAGGAGGCAGCTGATCGATGTTTCTCTCTCATCGATGTTTCTAACTCTCTATCCCTCTCCCTTCCTCTCTGTAAAAAATCAATAAAATATATTATTAAAAAAAAAAGAAAATGGGGAGAACTGAATGATATACACACAATGCAATATACAGGTGATGTATTATAAAATTGTACACTTAAAGCCTATATTATTTTATTAGCCAACTAGAGGCCCAGTGCACAAAAATTTGTGCACTCGGGGGGGTCCCTCAGCCTGGCCTGTGCCCTCTTGTAGTCTGGGACCCTTCGAGGGATGTCCTCCTGCTGGCTTAGGCTCGCTCCCTGGGGGATTGGGCCTAAGCTGGCAGTCACACATCTCTCTGGTGGCCCGGGAGCCCTCGGGGGATGTCCACTTGCCAGCGGGGAGCAGGCCTAAGCTGCAGTCGGACATCTTTAGTGCTGCTGAGGAGGTGGGAGAGGCTCCCACCTCCACCACTGTACTGGCAGCCATCAGCCTGGCTTGTGGCTGAGCAGAGCTACCCCTGTGGGAGCGCACTGACCACCAGGGAGCAGCTCCTGCATTGAGCGTCTTCCCCCTGGTGGTCAGTGTGTGTCATAGTGACCAGTCATTCCCAGTTGTTCTGCTGTTAGGGTCAATTTGCATATTACCCTTTTATTATATAGGATAGAGGCCTGGTGCACGGGTGGGAGCTAGCTGGTTTGCCCTGAAGGGTGTCTTGGATCAGGGTGGGGGTCCCGCTGGGGTGCCTGGCCAGCCTGGGTGAGGGGCTGAGGGCCGTTTTCAGACTGGCCACACCCCCTTCAGGGTGGGGGTCCTCACTGGAGTGCCTGGGCAGCCTAGGTGAGGGGCTGAGGGCCGTTTTCAGGCTGGCCACACTGCCTTTAGGAGGGGGGGTCCTGCTGGGGTGCCTGGACAGCCTGGATGAGTGGCTGATAGCTGTTTGCAGGTTGGCCACAGCCTTTCAGAGTGGGGGTCCCCGCTGGGGTGCCTGGCGAGCCTGGGTGAGGGGCTGAGGGCCGTTTTCAGACTGGCCACACCCCATTCAGAGTGGGGGTCCTCGCTGGAGTGCCTGGCCAGCCTGGGTGGGGGGCTGATGGCTGTTTGCAGGCTGGTGACAGCCCCTTCAGGGTGGGGGTCCCCGCTGGGGTGCCTGGCCAGCCTGGGTGAGGGTCTGATGGCTGTTTGCAGGCTGGCCAAGCCCCCCAGTGGGGACCCTCACCCCATGAGGGTGTGGCCAGCCTGGTTGAGGGGCTGATGGCTGTTTGCAGGCTGGCCACAGCCCCCAGCCACCAAGCTCCCAGTGGAGGCTGGCTGGAAGCAGGTATCTAGGATTTATTTATCTTCTATAATTGAAACTTTGTTGCCTTGAGCGGAGCCAGGGCAGGCGGGAAGCTTGGCTTCCTCCATCGTCAGGGCAACCAAGCCTCCTGCTTGCTCCAGCTCAGTGGCTTCCGGCCGCCATCTTGGTTGGGTTAATTTGCATAGAGTTGCTCTGATTGGCTGGTGGGCATGGCTTGTGAGTGTAGCGGAGGTACAGTCAATTTGGATCTTTCTCTTTTATTAAATAACATGTCACCTCAATAAATTAAAAAATTAAAAAAAAGAAAATTGAAGAATGATGTAAATGATAGTTAATGGTGAAATAACTAGTATCCTTTTTCACTTGATGCTCAGACCTCTAGTAGTCAAACTTACAACTCCTACTCTAAATAAAGAAACCAGGTTTCCTGCTGGGTAAACTGGTGTACCAATAGATAATACTTCAACATACAGACACTTGGGGACCTACTGGGGAAACAGCTAGGACTACACCGCAGTACTCTACAGTAATGTAGACCTGTTGCCAAGATGTAACCATGTATATGGAGATGCTAATTAATATTTTTATCTCTTTGTCTTAATAAGTTAGTAGCCAAATAACACAATGTATGATTAAATATCAAATCAGACTACAAATAAGCTTGTAGAGAAAATAATGTAAAAATTAAAGAATGCTTTAAAATTATGTATAATATAAGCAGAGATAAAAGATGATATTGTATAACAGAAAAAAATTACATGAAACTACAGAAAGCAATGTTGAGAAAGCTAAAATATCTCTTTGATATTACATAGGTAATAGATAATATAAAAACAAAATCAACAGAAATATTCAGAGGTAAATTTGAGGATACCTCACAGGATACAACATAAAAAGGTGAAAAATAGCAAAGAAAGATAAAAAAATTAGAGAATGTGTGCAGGAAGAAATATCTAATAAGAGAATTTTAGAATGAAATAGGCAAATGCAATGCAGAGAATTTACTAATATAAAAAAAAACTGCCATGAGTTTACCACGAGCATAGATTGTAGACTGAAAAGGACCCAGGAGGTCCAGCACAATGAATAGAAAGACAGCCACTCCAAGGCATAAAATTATGTCAGTTGAGGATACTGGGAATAAAAGTTACAACCATAAAGTGATCATCATAAATCCAACCCCTTTCTTCTGTTCTGAAGTTATGGACACTATCTAACTTCTATGCTTCCTTACAAAATATATAAGCATCAACTTTTTAAAAAAGTGGTTTTCCCAAAATACTGCCTGAAGATCACAATAAATATAACATTTCCAACTTTATGGTTCCACAGAACTGCTATGATACAATTTAGAATTTTGTAGTAAATCTTCCCTAAAACAAAATAACTCTTATTAGCCTATGTCCAAGACAATATGTTTGCCTCAGTCCTTTCCTCCACTACTTACTCTGTGACAAAGGAGATAACAAATAAATATAAATTGTATCAACAATTTTTAGTGGGAAAATCTGGCCTATTTGTCCTATTTTGTATTTTTTTACTATCTTTTGAAGTCTAGATGCACATACATTTTCTATTACTAATCGAGTGTGATATTCTCATTTCTCAATTACTATGAATTCATATATTTAATTTTGCCTCTATCAGTTTAAGAAGTCATATTTGCTTTCTCCTGAATTTCAAAAGTAATTAATATTTTTCCAATCTATGACTGGCATGGATGAGCAGTGATATAAATACATCATCAATGTGAGCAGCAATGAGTCACAGTTTACTCACAAAATTTACTCTGAAGACCAAAACTGACTTAGACTTAGGTCAAGGTGTCATAAAAACAATTGTCTGCAGTAAATTGCACTTACTGAGTACTTCTTAAGCCACTATTCTCTGACCAGACAGCTCAGGAAATTTCCTCATGAGCAGGACATAGCTGCCTCAGCAATAGAAATATATTCTAAAGTTTTATCTATATATACATATCTACAGTAATAAAAGACAAAGATGCTAATTGACCCTACCTTCGCTACGCTCATCAGCCAATCAGAAGAGTATGCAAATTAACCCAATAAAGATGGCCGTTACATTTGCATGCTGCAGGCAGATATCGCTGCGCTGCCCTGCCCGGGCGACAGCACAATCCCCAGCCGCCGCCCGCCCCAGCACGGGATCCAGGCCTATTGTGTGCGGCCCAGGGCAGGCGGCAGCGAGATCCCGAGCCGCGGCCCATCCCAGCGCGGGATCCGGGCCTGCCATGTGTGGCCTGGGGCGGGCGGGGCGGGCGGCAGCATAATCCTGAGCCGCCGCCCGCCCTACCATGGGATCCGGGCCTGCCATGTGCGGCTGGGGGAGACGGGCAGGCACCTCAGGATAGGACGTGCCATCTGCCACCAGGGGAGCGAACCTAAGCCAGCAGGTGGTTATCTCCCGAGGGGTCCCAGACTGTGAGAGGGCACAGGTTGGGCTGAGAGACCCCCCCCCTCACCAGTGCACAAATTTTTGTGCACCGGGCTTCTAGTATATATATAAAAGCCTAAGTGACCATTATGACTGAACAACTGGAATGACCGGAACAATCAGTCAACCATTGCTATGACACACACCCTGAGGCAGACACTCAATGCAGGAGCTGCCCCCTGGTGGTCAGTGCACTCCCATAGCCAACCTCCCATGGGGGCGAGTAATCAGGATCTATCGGGTCATCTCACCCAGCCCCAATCAGGGTCGGGCTGGCCGGGGCCTTCAAGACTGTGGGAGGGACCGCAGGAGGTTTGCTGGCCCAGGGAAAGGGATGACCCGATAGGTCCTGATCACTCGCCAGGCCTAGGGACCCCATCTGTGCACAAATTTTGTGCACTGGGCCTCTAGTTTTTAATATAAAGTAATAAGGACACAAACAATTAATGAAAAATATTTATACTAATATGTACCTGTAAAGAAACATAAGTGGCAAGCTTTCAGATAAGTGGAAGATCTAACTTTGTCAAAATAAAGTTTAAATAGAACCGTTCAGCTACAGAAAATCTATTTTCCAAACCCCATGTTTAGATGCATTGTCTGACAATAGGAATGAACATTTAAATTTGAATTTATCCCAGAACATTTGGAAAGTGTAATTACCCTATCTGTAGCTATAAAGCAGATTCACAAACCATTTCCCAAATAACAAGTCATTTTTAATAGTGAAGATTTCAGCACATCTAGAAAGTTTAAAGGGAGGGGGGAAAAGAAGATACACAGAACTCTTAGGTTCAAGTAGTTTCCTTATCATGAGCTCCAGATATCTTCATTCTTAGTCCTGGGACTTGTGCTATCACATCAGGACAAAGATTGAAACAAATTTGTAGAGAAAAGTGCCAGTGTAATGGCTCTACAGACAGATCATGCAGAGATAGCAAGTCATGTTCACAGTGCAAAAGGACACCCGTTTCCTAAAATAGGAATTTAAATCCCACTGGGTTTCTCTGTGTGTGAATTTAACCTTTAGAGTTAGAATTTTTGAACCCCTGGAAATGAACTAATGCTTTGTGTAAACTATAGAAAACAGATGGGAGTGTGTTCTAGGGACCATATTTAAATACAAAGACCATTTCTGTACCTGTAAATCTGAGTTTTACAAATCAAATGAAGCAACCCCACATCATGGCTCAAATTCAGAAGAGACAAGTACTTTTGTGACTTCCAAGCATACACTTGCTCTCACAGAAGGAACTTTTTTTATTCTAAAAGTGTTAAAATGGATCTTCATGGTGCTACAAAAAAATGTTTAAATTGATTTATCATCAGATTAATTACAGATAATTGCAGTTTGGGGTCCTAATGATTGGCAATAGAAAACAGATAGTTACTTCAAAAAGCATCTTGAGTTCAATAATTGTTCATTTTTTATTTAAAAGGCAAGTTTTTAGATAGGTGAAAATAAAACTTTACTGTGTTATAATCAGAATTTTAAAACTTTTTATTGTGGTAAAATATACATAACAAGATATACTATCTCAATCACTTTTAAGTGTATGGTTCAGTGGCGTTAAATACATTCATACATTGTGCCACCACCACTACCATCATCTCCACAACTCTTTCAACTTATAAAACTGAACCTCTATACCCATTAAATAACTCCCCATTTCCTCCTCCTCCAGCCCCTGGAACTGACCATTCTACTTTTTATCTCTATGATTTTAACAACTCTATATACATCATATAAGTGGAATCATACAGTACTTTTTTTTTTTGACTGGCTTGTTTCACTTAGCATAATGCCCTGAAAGTTCCTATATGTTGTAGCATGTGCCAGGGTTTCCTTCCTTTTTAAGGCTGAATAATATTCCATTGTATTAATTTACCCTATTTTGCTTACCTATTCATCCGACAATGGCCTATTAGGTTGCTGTCATGTTTTAGCTATTATAAATAATACTGCTATGACCACAGATAATCATAATATTTAAGTGTATGTTTAATGCAATTTATTTCATAAAGAGAAGTAGGTTCATGCCGCGGACCAATTCCAGCATGTCATAATTTCAAGAGTTTCATCAAAAGGTTGATGAAACTTGGGGACTCAACAAGGTTGAGTCACACATGTAGTCACCTGTTGGGAATGGCTAAAGGCATGTCCCCAAACCTGAATAGGAAACTGATTGTGGCTGCCAGACAGTTAAAGGGCATCTTAATCTACATGTTATTGCCTGCTACTGGCCAAACACCTGAACAGCCGTAGGCTATTCCCCAAACTGATAATGCTTCTGTACCCTTTGAAACCTTACCCTCTGAAGTGTATTATCTCCATTTTGCCTTAGGACAAATTGTGTTAATAAAAGCAAGGGTCCTAGACAAGGAGGGAGTCTTCAGTTCCTTTAGCTGAAGGTCCTCTGACCACCAATGCCTTTCAAAATTATATCTCGTCTCCGGACTCTTTATTAGTCTCTGGATTACTATGTCATCTGCGCACAGCCTTTTCCAGATTCCTGAACCCTTCTTGATGCTGGGACAAGAACCCAGGCAGGTTCATGTTAAGGCAAAGTAAGTAGCCATTTCTATGATGTACCTTAAAATCAACCAATTTTTGTTAACAGCCAGACATGGTAATTGTGATGACCATGATTACACTAAAAACCTTAACTAGTGATATGCTAACAGCAGGAAAAGGGATACAATTCCAAATAAACAGGGTTAAAAAATCAAAGATTTTATTCTTGTGGAAGGATGAGACTCAATAAATGTGGGAAACTTGGCCCACATTAATCACATTTTGTTGATGTTAAATACACACAACACTAAACCCTATGCTATCAAGAAAGGAGTAAAAAAGGGAAAGGACACAGAATAAATTAGGTAGTGGGAGACGTTACAATTTTGTCCATATAGTAAACCCTAAATTTTACCCAGTGATTAATTACATTGCCGTTCTCCGAATTACATGGGCTACATCCTGAAATAGAACAGAACTAGGTGACATAATTTTTCAGACACACACTTGCTGCTTTGATTTCCTTTGTAAATTGCCAAACAATATATTTCTAATGTATACACTTTCTGAATCTTATGAAGAAATATAAGATGGTAAATATACAAAGTTTATTTTCCAATTACTTTTAAGGCTAAGCCTATACCTCAAGTTAGAAATTTCTCCATTTGACTGCTTTAGAATGACACAGTCTAAAGACTAGCCTTTTGCCAGTTTTATTGAACCATTTTAGAGACTGTAGAAACTATTGTGCTCCTAAACATTACAACTCATTATCTACTCTCCCAAGAATTAAACCTAAACCGGTAGTACTAATTTTAACCTCCCATGTTATTTTAGTAACACCCAACAGCAGGTGTTAGGGCATGTAGGGTGTTTTTTTTTTTATCAAAACACCCATCTGACGATCTCTACCATAATTCATCTTACTCACAAAAGATCCTTAACTCCAAAAGTTTAAGAACTAGAGCAAAGTAAATATCAGAACTCATGCATCAACTTCAATCTTTTAAAATGTTTAGTTCACAAGACCAATAAACAGTATTAATGGAATGCAGGAATTATAGACTATATGTACAAGGATGTTAGAAGGTCGGGGGATAACCACTTTACTCTCTCTGTCCACCACACCATTTCCGTTGGGTATTCCTGGTTGAGGTTACAAATTCTCTACAGATATTAATCTTTGGAATCTGAGATCCAGAAATTATAATTCTTTGGAATGTTCATAAACTCCTAAAATCATAAATTACTCCTAACATACTTCCAATGCATTAACTTTACAAAGAAACTATAGCTCACAGTGAATATTAAAACACTGGACAATGTCAGTGAACAATATTGAGTAGTATCTGAAATAGTAATATTCAGATTTCTTAGCAAGGTTAACACCAATATCACTACAAAGAACCATGCGTTGAAATTGCCAATTTGAGAACTTTCTGGTTCCAAAACTTATTATTTCTTGGAACATGACTCATAGAATTTCTATATGGAATAGTATGCAGAGCCCTGGCTGGGTAGCAAAGTTGGTTAGAGTATCATCCTGATACCTCAAGATTGTGGGTTTGATCCTCAGTCTGGGCACATAAAAAAAGAAAGAAGAGAGAAAAGAATACTATTCATATCAACTATTAATATTTATGTTATTTGTGAGAATGGTTCATTGTTAGCAGCAGACAGATTGGCAAACACACATCTGTAGCATGACGATGATTGAAAGAAAGACAGACAGATTAGATCTTCACCATGCTTGTATGCATCTCAGAACCTGGGTCCCAGAAATGCCAACATTGCCTTTGCCTCTGAGAGGCTGTGTTTCCTACTCTTGACTGGTTTCCACTTGGTTATACAGTTTTCAAATGTGTAACGTTTTTAGATTCATTTTTAATCTTTAATTCTCTCAGGTGGATTAAAATACACTTTTTCTGTGTTCCAAATCTACTGACTGATCTTTCTCATGATTCAAGACTCAGAAAAACAAATTTCTAGAGAAATGCTGAGAAAAAATTCCTATATGGCCACACACTGAGAATCCTTTCTGACTTGTTGGAGAACATGTGGGTAAAATTCTCTCCATGTTATTAGAGTTTAAGCTAGCCCTAAAGAAGATCAGGTCTCCACCTGCCCAGTTCAGGTCTTGACAAGACTTCATCTCCATTACAAAGCACTCCTCTTTAGAAGAAAGGAGGTTACATTTGGAGCACAAAATTGCTTTTATTATTATTTTTTACCTGGGTGGTGGATAGAGGCTGGGCTGGGGGGGGGAGTTAAGGGTAGGAATGGGAGACATCTATCATATTATGAATAAACATTTATATATATATATATATATATATAGATAGATAGATAGATAGATATAGATAGATATAGATATAGATATAGATATATAGATAGTTTAAAAATAACTTTTACATGCATTAATAATACAGAAACAATCTACTTTTTAAAAAAATCAAAACTACACATGGACCAGAGGTGAAAAGAGTATTGCAGCACTTTTTTTTTTTTAGCATTACATGAGTGTTTATTGGGTGCCAGATATTGTCTAAATTCTTCATGTGCATGATCTCATTTAGTTCTTCCTGCAGGATTGGTACTAGTAGCATCCCCATTTTATGATTTAGAAGCTGTTGGTAGAGCCAAGTTTTAAACTGAGGCACCACTACTCATCTTTCCCTTCTAACTTTCCTCCTTTTGTTGCTAGTTGGTACTTCTCCTGCCCTTGTGATTTTTTAAAATTGTATAAAGTATTAAAGATAGTACATATGTCTCCTTTCCCCCCCCCATCTGTTTGATGCTTCTTTGCCTCTATATCTATTTTTGTTCATCAGTTTATAATGTTCTTTATATTCCACAAATGAGTGACATCATGTAATATTTATCTTTCTCTGACTGACTTATTTCACTTAGCATAATGCTCTCCAGTTCCATCCATGCTGTTGCAAATGGTAAGAGTTCCTTCTTTTTTACAACAGGGTAGTATTCCATTGTGTAGATGTACCACAGTTTTTTAATCCACTCATCTGCTGATGGGTATTTAGGCTGTTTCTAAATCTTAGCTATTGTAAATTGTGCTGCTATGAACATAGGGGTGCATATGTCCTTTCTCATTGGTGTTTCTGGTTTCTTGGGATACATTCCTAGAAGTGGGGTCACTGCGTCAAATGGAAGTTCCATTTTTAGTTTTCTGAGGAAACTCCATACTGTTCTCCACAGTGGCTGCACCAGTCTGCATTCCCACCAGCAGTGCACGAGTGTTCCTTTTTCTCTGCATCCTCTCCAGCACTTGTCATTAGTTGATTTGTTGATGATAGCCATTCTGGCAGGTGTGAGATGGTACCTCATTGTTGTACTTTTAACCTCACTATCTATAGACTGTCCACAATTAATTCCAGGCACTCTCTCCCATGTATACACTTGAAGGTGCACTGTTTGCACACACACACACACACACACACACACACACACACACGTCACACATGATTCATTGCCAATTGCAGCAGTGAATTTAGAAATATAACAATTGCTTTCATGACTCCATTGTATTTTATTACAATTATGGACAACATTCAATAAGAAAATGCTTTTAGGATGCTAGGGTCAACCCTAGGTCAATGAAGAAACATAACTGGTAATAATTATGTATATTATGATATTATACCATCCAAGTTTACCATTTCATCTGTATTATGCATGATAGCAAAGCACACCAATGGACTGGTCAGATATAACACAGAAGATTAAACTTTTTAATTAAGTCTGTTTTGCATGTTTTGACTCAAGCCTGAAGTTAATTTATGAGGAACACACAACTGACTTATATTGTTTTTTATTATTTTAGGTTTGTGGGAGCCCCACTCTGAAAGCAAGTTTAGAGTGTTTATTAAGGAGTACCCTTGGGTTCAACACCTATAGAGAGCAGAGGAAAGAAGCAGGAGTGGACAGAGAGAAATCTACTACACTCCCAGCCCAACAGCAACATCTGGAAAACCCTACAGGAAACTCTGGAGCTAGAGTGACACTATAGAGTGGTCACAAATTTTAGATCAAAGGGCCTTTACATTCCCTCATATATCAGTCTCCAACTGAGGTCAACCCAAGCGAATGACATGAATCAAAGTACTTCTCTGCAACTGAGGCAAGCCCTAAAAGGTCTGACAGCTAAAGACTGTCTACCAATAGCACCTCATCAGTTAAAGGGAAAATATCCTATTAAGGGGGATCTGGGCAACATTTCACAGCACCTACCACATCGAGTTCATTTGCACAAAACAGAAAATATTTCCGAAGTCCTTTCACAGTTACCATTTTTTTTCAAAAATGAGAATATTAAGAAATAATGCTAGATGAAATACATTCAGACTTTTCTGACTCCACTTTCTAAAGTGAAAATTTTTTTCATCTATTATTGATCTTTCTTTAACTCATACTGCCTGAGGTACTTTGAAAATCATGTAAAAAAGTGGTTTACAATTTGTTTTCTTTAAATATGTACTCTTCATAGTAAAAGTCTTTTGAATATACCTTTATATGTGCACAAGTATATTTATATATTACAAATCTTATTAAGAAGACAAATATAATAATTTGTAAATTGACACAATTGAAGTAAAGAACAATAAAATTTCCAACAGATTATTTTTCTTTATTGCACAAATCTCACTTGCAGAAATACCAACTTGGACTCCTGCCTTACATCCAAAATGGCAATTCCTTTCAACATCTTCAAGTAGGCAATACTTTTTTTTCTCCTGAATGCCTTTAAAAAACACATCCTATTTATTGTTATATCATGCTGTGCTTTTACCTTCCTGGCATTTCCCATTCCCTTTTCATGAAGGCTCACATGTCTCTTTGTATTTCTCTTTCCATCAATTTTGCCCACATCCACTGTACCCAGGCCCAAAAATATTTTTTTCCAGTGTTAGGCACACCATAAACTCATTTAGAGTTGAAAATGGCATGTTTTTTAATATTGGCTAAAATCAATTACTTAGTTAAACAATATCAAATTAGAACACAAATCCACCAGGTGCCCAAATTCAGAGTCTGGAGTTACTTCTGCAACAATTTGGAAATATGTTAGTTTCTAGTTTGTAGAGGCATACTGTGAATGTTTAGTAGACGCCTTACTTTATTGATGTTTTAAAGTAGTACTAAAACCTCAGTGTTATCATGGCTTTAATGCCATGCAATTCTATTCTACATTTGACTTCTGAAATCATATTAAATCAAATTCACAAACAATAGTATGGTGAAGGCCTGGGGAGGGGAAGGGGTGGGAGGAGGGGGATAAAGGAGGGGACACTGGGGGACATCTGTAATACTTTCAACATTGATAATAAAAAAGAAAATCCTGACACCCTCTAGCCTCAACTTCCTCCCCACCCCCGTAGAATGGGGATGACCAAGGTATTTACCCCACGAGGATAACACATTAAGATTCTTAAGTCATCAATCATTCTTAAATCATTCTTAAATCATTCATTCCATCATCTGGACTCAGACTTGAGCTTAAACCTAGGCTCTACCTGTTCCTTCTGAGGGATGCCTCGGTTTCTCCCTCCGGAAAGAGTTCATTTTCTGACACCCATGGGACTGTTCTGAGACTCAGCTGCTTCCTATAATGACCCCCATTTGTTAAGCACTTGCTGTGTGCCAGGCTCTGGCTATGCCTGCTCTGGTGACTGTTGGCTCATCTGAAAATAGAGCTAATAGGTAGAAAGATTCCAACCAAAGAACATGGGTGGGGCTCCCTGCATGGTGCCTAATACTAGAAGTAAGCTGTGGTGAGCTCTGTCCTTTTAACGCATCCAGCACTGGTCTTGCACATAGCAGGTGCTCAATAAATGCCCTCTTTGGAATTAAATAAATCTGGGCTGTAATCCTGGCTCTAGGGCCTTGGACACCTCACTTTCTCCTCCTGGGCCTTGGTTTGCCCATCTGAGAAACGGGCTCACCATGGGCACTGGGCAGAAGCAGCACCCAGCACCCAGCAGAGGCTAAGACAAATTGGCCAGGATGACAAGTGTTGGGTGGAGTGTTCTTACATAGGTGGGTGGCAATGACCTCGCTCCCTGATAGGTCCACAGGCCAACCTACCCTTCAAATTGTGATACCCGTCCCCTACCCATGACCTCACCCCCAGAGTGGCCAGTGGAACCCTGAGGGGTCTGCGAGGTCACCCCATTCTGCTCCACAAACACTCTCGTGGGGCAGCAGCCACTGGCTGTCTCTGTCCTTGGGAAGCTGCTGAGACTCTGGGACTCAAGAGCCCTGGTCAGGAAGAAGCCCCTGAGAGGGACAAGGATATTTGGGAACCAAGGACACTCCAAGTGCTGACCCCGGGAGGCCAGAACCAGGGGCAAAATCTTGTGGGCGTGCGGAGTGTCATTCAGCAGTTCCGGGAGGCCCACCGCCACCAGGCCACCATGGTCCTTGGCTGGCTACTGCTCCTGGTGATGGCTCTGCCCCTGGTCAGGCCAGGTGCCATGGACTGCATCTTCTGTGAGCTGACCAAGTCCTCCAACTACCCTGGCATCCCCATGACCTGTGGTGATGACAAGGAGTGCCTCATGGGCAAAGGGACGGCTCCAGGCCTAAACCCCATCATCAACAAAGGCTCCATGGACATCAGTTCATACCATCACCTTGAAGAGCCTGTTACCTACCAGGGCATCACCTACGGCCTCACCTTTACCTGCCATTATGGCGAACTGTGTAACAGGGCCCCCACCCCTGGAGGCATCCTGAAGGCAGCGGCCGCCACCTGCCTGGCGCTGGGCGTGCTGCTGCTGCTGATTCATTGACTGTGACCAGCGTGGAGGGCAGGCCTGGGACTGGTCTCAGGGCTCCACTGCTCCTTGTGGCTCCTGACCCTCCCCCTCCCCCTTCCCCCATTAATTGGCCAGAGGCCCTAGACAAAATAATAATAATGATGATGATGATGATAAAGCTGTATAGTACTTTTTCATGGGAATGATAGTGTAACCGACTTTAGAAATAATAGTTCTCATGCTTTTAGAGCTAAGAGGAGTGATGAGTTGAGAAAATTATGTGGATAATCTAGGATAAGAGGACAGATTTTTTTAAACTGCTTAAAAAAATAAAGGGCATGGTTGGCTGAAGTGCATGTAGATTTTTAAACAATTATCTTCCTTGAAGGTATTAACAGATGTCCCATTTTTTCGTCCACTGACCCCTTCTAACCTGTACCTGCCACCCTAAGCCTACTGCACTATTGTCTGTGTCCATGGGTTGTGCATATATGCATATAAGCTCCTCTCCCCACCTCTCTCTGAGATTCCTCAGTCTGTTCCATGCTTCCATGTCTCTATGTCTATTTTGTTCATCTGTTTATTTTGTTCATTAGATTTCACATATAAGTGAGATCATATGCCTACTACACTGCTGGTGGGAATGCAAACTGGTGCAGCCACTGTGGAAAACAGTATGGAGTTTCCTCAAAAAATTAAAAATGGAATTCCCATTTGACCCAATGATCTCACTTGTAGCGATATGTACTAAGAAGTCTGAAACACCAACCAGAAAGAATATATGCAGTGCTATATTCATAGCAGCGTTATTTACAATAGTTAAAATCTGGAAGCAGCCCAAGTGCCCATCAGCAGATGAGTGAATAAAAATACTGTGGTACATTTACACCATGGAATACTATGCAGCTGTAAAAAAAAGAGGGATCTCTTACCCTTTGAGATAGCATGGAGGACCTGGAGAGTATTATGCTGAGCAAAATAAGGTTGTCAGAGAAAGACAAGTATCACATGCATCTAGGTATTTTAAGACTTCTTGTATCACATTATCTAGTTGTTCTCAAACTTCCATGACTAATAGAAACACCTGCCACCCTCAGACTAATTAAATCAGAATATCTGGGGGTGGGCCTCAGGCACTGGTAATCTTTTAAAGTTCCCTGAGAACTACTGACAAAATAGAATGACCCATTCTTCCACACGATTTTATTAGGTGAGTGTCCAAATTACAAAAGAGGGAGTAAGACTGCCATCATTCGCAGATGACATAATATTGTACATAGAAAAACCTAAATACTCCACAAAAAAACTACTGGATTTAATAAATGAATTCAGCAAAGTAACAGGATACAAAATCAACATCCAGAAATCCATGGTACTTGTATATACAAATAATGAACTCTCAGAAAGAGAAACTAAAAAACAAGCAAAAACCAATCCCATTTACCATTGCAACAACAACAAAAGTAAGATACCCTGGAATAACCTTAACCAAGGAGGGAAGTAGTCAGTTTTTTTCACTATTATGATGTTAGCTATAGATTATCAAGTTAAGGAAGTTCACTTGTATTCTCATTTTGCTGAGTATTTTTTTTATCTTTATTATTGAGAGTATTACAACTGCCCCCACTCTCCCCCTCCACCCAGTTCCCTCCCTATCCCAGGCCTTCACCACACTATTGTCTGTGTCCATGGGCTATGCATACATGCATAAATGTAATTTATTTGGTTAATCTCTTCCTGATCACCCTTCCCCACAACAGATTCTCAGTCTGTTCCATGCTTCCATGTCTCTAGACCTATTTTGTTTGTCAGTATATTATGTTTATTAAATTCCACTTCTAAGTGAGATCATGTGACATTTCTCTTTTTCTGACTGGCTTACTTCACTCAGCATAATATTCTCCAGGTCCATCCATGCTGTTGCAAAGGGTAAGTAATTCTTCTTTTTTATAGCTGCATACTATTCCATTGTATAAAGGGCTGATGGGAAGAGATTAATCAAAGAACTCATATACATATATGCATAACTAATGAACACAGACAACAGTGTGGTGAAGGCCTGGTGTGGGACTACGGCTGGGAGGAGGGGAGTAAAAGGGGATGGTGATTGGAGGACATCTGTAATACTGTCAACAATAAAATAAAATAAATCAATTACAGAACACTCTAGCAGTATTTTAGTGTCGGTGTATGAGGGTAAAACGTATCGTGCGTGCATGGAATAACATGGGTAAAAGCAAGTATGGGAAAGCAGGAATGCGTATAACATTTTAGAGCAAAACAGGAAACAATAGGTATGTTTTTCAAGGGATACATTTCTTTGTGGTGAGTTGGTGGGGATAAGGAGTGAGATTTCAAAGTTCCTTAATTGATATTACTGGCTACTCAGCATTTTAACTTGCACTCTGAGATAGATGTAAACATATAATAGGATGAGCATTTTATATAAGTAAGCCCACAACTTATTGTGCACCCTCCAGTTTTAAGAAGAACAAAACAGTTGAAAACTTTTATTCATCTTAAAGAAACATAGCCTTGATAGAGAAAAAAATATCCGCAACTGTAAAAGCTGCCAAGAATAAAAATTCATTGAATATTAACAGTGTACTTTAGGGGAATATTTCAGAAGAAATTTATCATGTGTTTATTTAATTATATAGTTCATAGACACTGGCAAATTATAGCTATCATTAATTATGATTTTCTTAGACTAATCTGGTGTAATTAAAAATGAAAGTTTCTGGTCCCTTTCTCATAACTCCCATTGATATCTTGAATGCAATTTTCTCATTGGTTTTAATGTAAGCATTTTCTAATATTAGAAAGGATGAAAAAATATTTGCAAAAATGGCAAGAGAGTATATTAGAGACATTAATTTATTTTGTCTGAAAAATAATTGCTAGTACCAAATGGTAGCTTCATTTTAATTTTTGTTTTTAGCAATGGAAAGAAAACACAAAATAAAAGCATGACTTATTCTGTATACTAACGTACTAAGCCTGATCTTTCCATATCCAAAGTAAATCCAAGATGCAAAATTGTAATTGCTTTTTAACTTGATTTGTTCAGATGTTCATTAATATTGTTTAAAAAGATAGTGTCCTTGTTTTGATTAAGTGAATAAATTGAGGTTTATATATAGAATTTCAACCCAAATACTTAAGAAATATCTCTAATATGACCTTTACTATTAAACAAATCATAACTGACTTAAAATATTAGAGAATAAGAGCTATTCTTCATGTGTTTCCATTAAATGAAAAAGCATTTCTAACATTTTACTACCTATAATTAATAATGTGTTTTCTCATGGGGTTCATTTAAGTAACATTCTTCATAAATGACTTCCATTTGTGATTAAAAAAATCATCTTATTCCAAAACCTATAGTTACATAACATCAGTAATTAGTCATGCATAAATTTGAGAGAAAAAGCATTTAGAGATTTTATGATGATTAATATGTTAACTAATAATTTAATGTATTTTACATTATATATGACTTAGGCTAAGGCAGATATTATAAAGCCTGCCTCCTAATCTACACTAATAAAAGAGAAACATGCAAATTGGTGTCACTCTGCTATGCCCACCAGCCAATCAGAGCGAGTATGCAAATTAATCCAACAAAGATGGAGGTTAATTTGCATACACAGGCATGGAGCGAAGACTGAAGACAATGTAGAAGGAAGCCAAGCGCTGCAGAAGGGAGTGAAGCGGTGGAGAAGGGAGGGAGCTAAGGCAGCGGAGACGGGAGTGGAGCCGAGGCAGTGGAGATGGGAGAGAGCAAAGCAGCAGGAATCCCTATTCTTGCAGGAATAAGCCCGAGGAAGCCCTATTCTTGCAGGAGTCTTCCTGCAATTGGCCTTTAATCCCATATAACAAAAGAGAAACATATAAATTGACCATCCCTCCGCTATGCTCACCAGCCAATCAGGCGTGAGTATGCAAATTAACCCAACAAAGATGGCGGGTTAATTTGCATACACAGGCGCTGGGCGGAGAGCAGAGTGGGAGAGCTGGCAGAGAGTGAAACAGCTTGGGGAACTTGGCTCCCCAAGCCACCAGGCAGAGAGCAGAGAAGGAGAGCTGGCGGCTTGGAGGACTTGGCAGAGTGGGAGGCTGTGGGACAGAGACAGAGCAGGAAGGGAAAACCAAGAGCGCGAGGAGCACCAGGAATTCTGGGGATCGTAGTTCTGGTGGCAGCCCCAGGACCTGAAGTGGAAGCCCAGAGAACGGGGAGCACCAGGAATGCTGGGAATCGTGGTTCTGGTGTCAGACGGATCTCCTAGACACTAGAGCAAAGTGAGCCTGGAGCAAGTTACTGTTGTGGTGGGGGATGGAAGGAAAGCAAAGGTGAGAGACATAAGTAAAATCAGAGTGTCTAGGAAAAATTAAAGGGAAGATATCCTAAAACTTCCAGGAAATCTCCACCAATGAGCAAAGAAAAAAAATGCCACTATTATTCTGTGAGCAACAAACCAAACTGGGTTGGGGGTCTCAGACAATTCGCTCATATGATTGCAAAGACAGACAGAAACTCCTGGATTGGAGAAGGCTCTCCTGTGGGCTCCCAGATTGGAGAGGGTGTAGGTTGGGCTGAGGGACCCACCCCCCAGTGCACGAATCTTCATGCACTGGGCCCCTAGTTTTAAAATAAATTTCTATTTAATGTCATAATATATAGATAGGAGAATGATTTAATAAAATTATTATATCAGGAGCAAGATGTCAATTAGATTATATAATTTGTTTTTATTTTCACTTTTGCAGTTAAGTTCTCAAATGCACATTGCTATCTTATTAAAATGTATGTGATGACCAAAATATCCTCTGGTTCAAATCACTTGACAAACTCTATTATCAGTCCACCATATGCACTACTCCATTTGTACACCCAGTTAATGCTTATTCCAGTTAGACACCTTAGTTCAATACACTGCAGAGTTTAGACTTTCTCCTCTTGATTTTCTGTCTTTCCAATGCCACATCTCAAGTCTGGTATATATTCCTTCTTCTCATCCACTAAGTTTCATTTTGTACATTCTTTTAGATCTATTTAATCATTTCCTTCTATATCTATTTCTGACTGACCAGAAATTAATCCATTCTCTGTCTGCCTGTCTTTTAATAGAAAACAGAAACAAAGTTTTAACAAGATTTAAATCATTCACATCATTATGTAACCAAGTCAGGGTAGACATCACATTTATGAGACATGTTTTATGAAAAATATCTTTTCAAAACACCTTTTCATGGGTGGATATGAGGTCTCACCTCCAACTCTCCCCACAATATACTGCACAGCAATTTCAAAGACTCTGGGGGCATGGTAGCTCTTTTGTGATATCACCTTGGTAATTTTACTGTGCCACCCACATCTGAATGAAGCAAGTATTTTTTTAAAAAGCTAATTATTTAGTGATATGTTTGTTTGTGATATGTGATTTGTTTGTATGACTCTGATGTACAAAATAATCATATAGTAAAATAGTATGCACATTATGTTTATATGCACATGTCTATATTACCACACTTACATACATATATATATATATATATATATATATATATATATATATATATATACACATACACACACACACACACACACACACACCAGAGGCCCATTACAGGAAGAGTCCTGCAAGAATAGGGCTTCCTCAGGCTTATTCCTGAAAGAATAGGGCTTCCTGTAGCTGGAGCAAAGTAGAGAAGGGAGCAAAGCCCGCCTCGGTGGGCTCCGCTCCCTTCTCCACTGCCTCGCTCCCTCCTGTCTCCGCTGCCTCGGCTCCCTCCCTTCTCCGCCACTTTGCTCCTTCTGCAGTGCTTGGGTTCCTTCTACACTGTCTTCAGTCTTTGCTCTGTGTCTGCATATGCAAATTAACCACCATCTTTGTTGGATTAATTTGCATAGTCACTCTGATTGGCTGGTGGGCATAGTGGAGGGATGGTCAATTTGCATGTTTCTCTTTTATTAGTGTAGATATATCCAAGTGACCATTAGGACTGAATGAACAGAATAACCAGAATGACCAGTCAACCAGTCTCTATGATGCACACTGACCACCAGGAGGCAGACGCTCAATGCAGGAGGAGCTGGCCCCTGGTGGTCAGTGTGCTCCCACAGCCAATCTCCCGCAGTCCCTCTCCCCAGCCGCCCCCCGCCCCATAGGCCTTGATCACCAGCCAGGCCGAGGGACCCCACCCATGCATGAATTCATGCACCCAGCCTCTAGTATATTATATAAATACAAATCACATTTATCCTATTTACATAGAATGCATATACATAGTATTAATCATACCTTGTGTCTACACACCCATGCATGTATACATGTATAAATTTATATATGCATGCACAAACATCACAATGTTAACAGTTTAAATGAGGGTTATTTTTTATTTTGATTTTATATATATTTTGTCAATGTTTTATGGAATGTTCTCTATGAAGCATTGGAAAATTGGATGTTATTTTGAAAAATCAGAATGACCTTCTTATAACTGGGATGGCTGTCATTAGGAATTAACACATTCTAGCCTATTAGAGAAAACACTGAGCTGTCTGGAAAATAAAAGGTATTTCTGATCAGACAGACAAGTCACCTGGAATAAATCAATGGAATCAACATATTGATATATTCTAATTTGCTTTTTACTTTCTAGTTCCCAAACTGCGTTCCATGAGACAATGATGCACCAAAGAAACTTCTCAAAAACAAACAATAACAAAAAAAGCAAACCTGTCCATGATAAAATAACTTTGGAAAACTGTATTCTTCTCTTGAAATTTATAGCATGCACTTAAGCACAACAAAATTCAATAAAATTTCACCGAAATTAAGCATTAAGAAATTTAACTTTGTTTAACCAATGTATTAATATCACATGAAACAAAAATTCCAAAAAGCTGGGAAACTGCTCAAATTCAAGAGTAGAAGACAATTAAGACAATTTAATGAAAAAGAATTTAAATGTTACATATTGTGATAGATTGAAAAATATTACTTAAGGTAATAAAATAGTTATGACCAGTGATATTTCTTTTGAATAACTTAGGGTTTGTTAAAAATATAGTCTATAATTATCTACCCTTCATGGTTAAGGGTATGTTTGGGGGATCTGAGGGCAGAGAGAGGTGCTGCTACACTCTTGGCAAAGCAGAATAGTGAGGGAAAAACCCTGGTATGGGCAAGCAGTTGAACCAAGAACGTGGGCCATCTGTTATATCACCTGTTCATCTGTGCCATCAAATACACACATATACACATCAAATAAAAGTATCTGTATCTGATTTAACTCAATAGTAATTTTTTAAAAAGTCACACAAAGGTCACATAGAATTCACGATGAAGTTCCAGTTCACAATTACTCATGAATATAGATTTCATCAGACATTTCAACTACCTTAGTCTTCTCTTTTCAATGTACAGATAGAAGTAAAGCCAGAAAGGAAGAAAGGAACACTCATATTAATGTCACAGGGCATATACTAACTAGTAGAAGCAACCTTATCTCTAATAGCTCTGAAGAGTCTCATATTGTTCTTTGTTTCCTGGAGCAAAGAACTAACTATTGCTTCATGTACTTTTCTTTTTTTTTTTAACCAACCAGCATTTGCTCACTAATTCCTTCCTAACTTCTGTACTAGAGCAGTATTTCAGCAGCACTTGGGACCTTGTGATAAATACAAATTCTTAGGTTTCATTCTATAATTACTGAATCAGGAACTTAGGGTAAGGCACATCGATCTACATTTTAACAAGCCCTCCAGAGAATTTTGAGGCACACTCAGGTTGAGAACTACTGAAGTAGAGGAATAAGACTGATTGATATCTGTCCTGGATGCTTCTAATAACCAGAGTTGATAGTCCTTGTTATCAACTCACAAATCTAAGTTCAAATGAGCCAAAAAATTTTAACATAGCAGTTATGCTGTAAAATAAAGTACAAGCAGTATAAAATTTGTACAAGATTTATCCAAAAATCAAATTGAAACTTAGCATAATGAAACTTAGAACATATATCTCCATGGGCCTAACGCTCCAAAATCATGGCAAAGGAACAAAGCCATTCCAAAGTCTATCCATATCAGAATTTAATTGTACTACAGTATTATTAGTACTGACTTTAATTCTGAGAGGAGTGACAATGAGATTTAAGAAGGAAATAGGAAGGCTAAGAGAGGAAGGAAATAGAAGGAAAATAGGAGAGGGGAGAAATAATTACTTCCCTTTTTGGTGTAGTAGATAACTATAGGTACAATGCAAAAAATCAATTTTCTATGTGTTAAAACTACCTATATGTAATAGAATCCTAACCTTTTTTTTCCTTTTTAAATTACATTTATTGGAGTGACATTGGTTAATATGATCGTATAGATATCAGGTGTGGGTTTTTGTATTACAAGATCTGTATATTGCACTGTGTGCCCACCACCCAAAGTGAAATCTTCTTCCATCAACATATATTAGGACCCCTTTTCCCCCCATCCATTCCCTTTGCTCTTTATTTCACCTTCAATTTTAAATGATAGCCTTGCTGGATAAAGTAGTCTTGGATTCAGATCCTTGCTTTTCATTACATTGAATACTTCATAGCGCTCCTTTCTGGCCTGTAGTATTTCTGTTGAAAAATCAGCTGACAGTCTATGGGAACTCCCCTGTAGGTAACTTTCTGTCTCTCTCTTGTTGCCGTTAAGTTTCTTTCTTTGTATTTGCCATTTGCCATTTTAATTATGTTGTATCTAGGTGTGGGATTCTTTGGGTTCATCTTGATTAGGACTCTATGTGCCTCCTGAATTTGTGTGACTTTTTTTCTTACTTCCAAGTTAGAGAAGTTTTCTGTCATTATCCAGTCCCCTTTTAATCTTTAGCAAACTCATGCCATGAATTTAATTCTTATTACTAATTGCTTTGAGTCACAACTTATTTAAAATAAATACATTCATCTAAAATTATATTTGAAATATGTTCATGCCATAAAATAATGTCTTTTTTCCATTGTCTACTCATTTTTGTGATGGTTTTGCAAGTGAAGGACAAGTTCACATGATAGTAGAACTCTCCTCTCTTAAATAATACAAATCCAGAATTGACAGCACATTCTCAGTACTTTAAATGCTGTTAAAAGAAGGAACAGTGGATGCAGGGTAGTGAGGAGAAGGGACAGGGTAGATGGGTGTGTTTTAAAGTAAAAAAAAATGCTTCAAGTGGACCAGTTTTCAGTTACTATAATGACAGAACAGGTCACGAAGGTGTTCATCATTGGTCATTACAGCCAACTTTCTTTTAAAAATATAGCCCTATTATCATAACTATGTACATGCTGGACTTGTCTTGGGGCAAGTGTGCAGTCGTGGTAATCAATCAGAGTGAAATTATGCCCATTCACAAAGTACCATGTCTGTTTTATGGCATTAGACAAGTCAGGTTTCACTCGAGAACAAAATTGAAAGGATGCCATTAGGTCCCTAAAACTAGGTCCCTAAATCTTTAAGTCCATATGCTATGATGTGTTTCACCTGCTTTAATAGACTGAGAAGTGCGAGTTCAAGAACCAAGCCTAACTTCAACTTTTGATTCAATAAACAGGAGTACCTGCTGTGTAAATAGAACTATAGTCATTACCATGACAAAAGCCTCAACAGTTAAGAAATAAAAGAAGTAAACCAGTTCCTATGACTGGATGTCCTAACACCATTCCCTTACCAAGATTCATTAGATGGTATACAACTAAATATTCACAATCATATCATCATTTGCATCTAAAGATGGCCATGTAATATATAGCCATGAGCCATAAGAAGCAGCCTGCTAGATAGAGTCTGGAAGATACACAACAGGTAGCTTCCCTCCCCCTACTCCACTTTCTTCTGACCTCAAATAGTGCCCCAACAGCTGTCCACTTGTAATCAGAAAGAAAAAAAAAACAAGAAAATGACAGAGACACCAGCACTGATATTACAGAAATGTTAATCCAAAGGCCAAAGCAGCCTACTTCCCAGATATCTTATTATGTAAAATGTAGTAAGGCCATGGTTATATAATCTAAGCTAATTATTCTGTTCCTTTCAGTTGAATGCATACCTAACTAATACACAGCCTGAACATAATGGATTTTTAAAAGTTTATATTTCTCTCATCATCAATATTTCCAATGTTGTACTGGTAGATATTTAATAGCTAATTCTCTAAAAAGAAAAAGACCTGACTAGTAGCATTTTCTGATTTCTGTGATATAAATAACCCCACCATGGTAATTTTTAAAAATATATTTGTATTCATTTAGAGTGAGGAAGGGAGAGAAACATCAATAATGAGAATTATTGATCGGCTGCCTGCTACAAGTTCTCTATTGGGGATCGAGCCTGAAACCTGGGCATGTGCCCTGAACTGGAATAGAACCCTGACCTCCTAGTTCATGGGTAGATGCTCAACCACTGAGCAACACTGGTCAGGCTCCCACCATGGTAATTTTAAAAAACTAGCATGATGTCACTGAACATAGACATAGGAAGAGATTCACACAATTGGCTCTCATGAAACAGCACAAGGCAGATCCAGTCCATCACTGTACACTTCCATAATAACTGACTACAGATTCACAAAACTACTTGAGTTCATTAATGTTACTTTCAATTTTGTTATAATAAAGAAAAGGGCTTCTACAGAGAAGAACTGAGAGCTCAAACTTACTGACTGTCAAGATTAATTGGCTAAAGCTATTCAATTGAAAGCAGCTATCAACTCTATCCAAAACTTTAAGTAGAAACTTAGAAGTTATTCTGAGTCTCAAGCCAAATGTAATCATTAATTCAATATGAAAATTTCCAATGTTCCGCCTCAGAGGAAAGAATAGAATCTAATTCACTATCATGATAGAGAAATGTAATAAATAGTTTTGAAAACAGCATCGGTGCATTGGTAAATAACTTTCATAAAAATATTTTAGCTCCCATAAATTTCCATGGCTCTATCCGTAATCCAGAATGAGAATGGAATTGTCTCTAGTGTTCTAGTCCTTGGACCTATTTTTGCAATAGTGCTTCTATCATACCCAATTACCTAAAACAGAATAAAACTTACAATTTAGCACAACATACTTCAGTAGCTGGTATCTATGAAAAGTATTCCCTACAATTTCCTTAGCACATTTATGTGAAGAATCCTTATAGTATACTGAAGCAAAGCAAAATCTCAACACTTGCCTTTTTTAATGTAAGCACCAAAACAGCTATTGTACAACTATGCACAATGAGTTACTCTACACTTTCAGGATGATATGAGAATATAATTTTCCTTCGATGGCTAAGTACAGGCTTCATTACCAGAGTGATTCTACAGGTATTAAATGGGCAAGTAAGAAAATATTTCCAAATGAAAGGGTAGTTCTGAATGTTTATTCAAAATGTCTTATGATTTATTACTTTCCCCCTTGTGAATTCCCCAATATCTTTGTCTAATTTGATTCTTGTTTTATTCTGAGAATACCTAGTTGTTAGTAGAATAGTCTGTAAGGGTATAATTTAAGAGTATTAGCTCAAATTGAAAAAAAAATAAGTTCAATTACATTAGATATTCTTATTTTTAATAACAATAGTTAAAACACTAAAAAATTAAGTCAAGTGTGTTTTAAAATAACCCTTTAGCCTAACTCATGTATTATTCTTCACAACAGTCTCTTTTTAAGTGTTGTGGATAGGCAAAAT
The DNA here is from genome assembly GCF_000147115.1 of Myotis lucifugus. Lineage (NCBI taxonomy): Eukaryota > Metazoa > Chordata > Mammalia > Chiroptera > Vespertilionidae > Myotis > Myotis lucifugus. Next base: position 11,090,877 of record NW_005871068.1, read on the forward strand.
AAAATATATCCAAGTTTTGATATAACAATCTTCCATAGTTAGAATTTCAAATAAAATATGGAGTCTATCAATGCAAAATTGACACCAAACAGATTTTGTTATAGCAGGACTCCAACATCAAACTAAGACTAATCGTTTTGATACCTTCTTTTAAAGCAAAACTGCTTAGCTAATATTCTTCTGAAGAAAATACTTGAATTTATTTTAGTGTTCAAGAGGTTAAGAAAACGTTCACAACACAAATCCATAGGTGCACTTTATTCAATTATTCATGTATTAATCTGTGGCAATAAAACATCTAAAGATGTGCCAAGAGAAAACAAATGAATAAAATCACAAAAAATATCAAAAAATCATGGCTACTTAAATTCACATATGGTTTTTTTTAAAAAAATTAACAGCATGGGACTATTTATGTTGCATTGAGCTATTTCTAATTACCAGAAAGCATACCCAATCAATAGGAGATCGAGTGCCCATATTTGCGGTATACAAACAAGAAAAGACAGTTGTAAATATACTCTATTGAAATGCTTTTCAATGCTGAGATTTCACCTTTAATATATCTGAAATTTATATCTGAGCTAGTGAAAAGTTCTGGTTGAGTTTATTTATTTTGTAACAACAGTTCTCACCCAAGGCATAAGACTTGTCTCATGGGTGGTATCCACACAAATATTATTGAAGTCCTGTATGTAAACCATAATCATGTAAAAGTATTGCCCCTTATAAAAAGTGAGTTAAGAATATGCAGTTGTGAGGAGAAAAAGAATAAATAATACTCAAAGTCCCACATTGTTGTGACATCAAATGATGAACCAAGACAATTGTATTAAAATTAATCTACAGAACCTTGTATGTTATAATCATCATCCCGGGTCCTCAATTTTTAAAAGGAAGTTCTGCCTATTACTGTATGAGAAACAATCTCCAATATTGCCACTAAAATATAATAAGCATCTTATGTAAAGTTTATTTTATGTCCTATGGGGCATTGTAATAACACTCTACAATCTTCCTTGCCATTTAACTAAGTCTAGAGATGAACTAACACATGAGAGGGGGGATAGAAATAGAAATTGCCAGTGAAACAACTTCTTAGGTTTCCTTTCTTTGTTTGGCCTCACTGTTAGCCCCACTCACCATATTATTTTCTGCTTCTCATAGCATTTGGCTGCAAAAAGCATTTACTAATAGCAACCACCCCTTATGTTTCAGAATTAAAGCAAAATCAAAACCTAAAAAAAATAATACAAAACAAAATCCCTGGCTTCATAAAGGCACAGAAACTAAAATATTCAATGCACACTGAATTTTATTTTCCACTAGTGACCCAGTGCATTGATTTGTGCACATTGAAAGGAAATTAATTAGAAGGTGGCCTGCAAGGTGGGACTGGGCTAGACCGGCTGGACATGCCCAGGAGCCAACCTCCTGTGGTCCCTCCTTGGCCTTTGTGGAGTGAGGGGGTCCCTCCAGCAGGTGGGGTCCCTCGGCCTGGCCTGAAGGGATCAGGCCAAATCCGGCTCTCTGACATCCCCTGAGGGGTCCCAGAGTATGAGAGGGCACTCTGCAAAGTTGCTGCCATACAGGGTGTGGAATGCAAGCACAAGTGTGCAGTAAACCAGATTTGGGGCTGACATTGCCCCAGCAACAACATAACTCATGACTGAAGGTAGAATCATGTGGCCCCACAAGGAATCAGGCTCCCTCCTCTCTGGTGTGTCACCAAGAACTACCACTGCCAAGTCACTGCAGTTCAGCATCTCCTGCATTGAGTGTCTGCCCCCTGATGGTCAGTATGCATCATAGCAACCAGTCAGATGGGCAGAGGGACACATAGCATATTAGCATTTTATATATATATATTATCTAATGGGATCTAAACCTTCCAAGGGAAGAACGGATCAAAAAGATAAAGATAGACTTTGAAAATAACCTGTTGAATCCATCACTCAGACCAACTGAATTTATTAGTTCTAATAAAAGCTTAATTTCACAAATGTAAAACACACACATACAATTATATCACTGCATTTTAAATAGTGACTCTGAACCAGGGATCCTCAAACTTTTTAAACAGGGGGCCAGTTCATTGTCCCTCAGACTGTTGGAGGGCCGGACTATAGTTTTAAAAAAAAAACTATGAACAAATTCCTATGCACACTGCACATATCTTATTTTGAAGTAAAAAAACAAAATGGGAACAAATACAATATTTGTACTTGCATGTGGCCCGCGGGCCGTAGTTTGAGGACCCCTGCTCTGAACAGTAGCATCTAATATAGAATCCAAAGGAATATAAAGGTAGATTGTATTTTCTTTAGGGATGTACTTAAACTAGCCATTTCCAAAACACCCATGAAGTCCAATGAACCTAGATTTGAGAATAATTTTACAAAACCTTTTCTCCTCTCTTGCACTGACAAATGAAAAGTAGCACAATGGTAAATAGAATCACATACATTGTAGAATTAACCCTCAAATTAACACATTTTCAAAAATAATACTTTGAAACAGATTTTAGTAGATTTATTTCTATATTTCAGATAATTATATCTAAAATATTACTGTCTAATAAAATGAATAGACAATAGCAATTTTAAGACAATGTGTGAATCTCCCCAATGTATTTTTTAAGTCATATATTTCAGGGTAATTACCTAAGGCCAATTCTATTATCCTGGGTGCTGAATAAGGGCATTCTATTTTTAAAAGTTTATCCTTAAAATCTGCAAACACGTTAGGTTATTCATGGGATGAGATACAGAATGTAAGTGTGGTTTTAAAATTGAAAGTAAATATTTCTCCCAGGCATTGTCAGAGACACCTTGGTTTTTTACTTCTAGGCATCATTACCGACTTATACCACTTGTGAAGAGAATTTCATCTTCTGAACTCTTTCCTGGTCTGTAGCTTACACAACTCCTGTGTTTCTTAATCTTTTAATATGCTTTTCTGACATCAGAGAGAGGAAGGGAGAAAAGAAGGAGAGGGGGAGGGGAGAGAGGGAGAGAGAGACAGACATGGATGAGAGAGAAACATGGATCTGCTGCTTCCTTCACGCCCCCTATTGGGGATCACCTGCAACCGAAGCAGGTGCCCTGACCAGAAATTGAACCAGAGACCTCCTGGTGTATGGGACCATGCTCAACCAACCCAGACACACTGACCGGGCCATTATTTCCTTTCTACTCCAATAGTTCCTTTATCGTCACTTCAAAAATACATTTGGAGTAACTTTACCTCTGTTCCCTTCAGCATTCAGCAATGTATGTAAAGAAACCTGGAATTCTGTTATTTTGCTGTCCACATTTGGTGCATTTCCAAGGACCAGAGGAGCAGATTAAAGCAGCTGAAACTTCATCCTTTGGGAAAACTTAACAGCTGTTTCCATTTCCAGCTTTAAAGACCTACCCTGGTTTACAAGAGTTAGCATATATAGGCCAGAGTACCAACACCAGAAGATTCATTACAAATGACATTTACACATATGGGGGTCGGTGGTGGGAGCACACGAAGGAAGCACCTCAGAGTCTTACACTTCAATCCTGCTGTTTTACTGGTTTTCAACTCACAGTCATGCTCCAGGCATGGAAGCCTTCATATCACGACCCCCCTCCCCCCCCACCGCTAGTCTCCCCCCCCCCCCACACACACACACACAAACACATTTTCCTTCAGCACAGACATGAAGGGAGGTTAAACTTCTATTCCTTAATTCTGCATTTGGCCACACCCTGACAAGGCTTGCCTCCTCCTCCACCCCCCCTCCCATTCCTCCCTCCTCAAAAGGCTATGAAAACTTGTGCTTTGAATATGTCTGCTTATACCTTTATATTTAATTTTTAAAACAAGTGACCATCCTATAAGAAAACCAATATCCAGTGGTTTTCTAACACACACACACACACACACACACACACACACATCGCCCAGCGATATCTATTTAGTCCAAAAGGAAAACTTGAGTTTGTGCTTTCCCAGGGAGCTGCACTCTCTTCTGCTCCTGCGCGCCCTGCCTGGTTTCCTTCAGTCCCCACACGCTGGGGGCGCGGTGACAGTCCCCTGCAGCTCCTCCACTCAGCGCCACAACTTTCCTAAACCGCGAGCTAACTTCCAGAGCACAGCCTCCGTGGAGAGCAGCGGGTACGCAATACACCCCCACCCTAAAAAGCAAAAAAAAAAAAGAGGTCCTACCAGCGCGGCTCTTGATGACGTCGGTGAATCCGTCCCCAGCAGCATCTTTCCGGGTCTGTTTCGGACCCCCCAGCTTAGCCATAGAGACACTCTGCCCCAAGCCCTAAACTTTGGGAGGCAGGTGGGTCCGGTCCGCGCGGTCTGCCTGATGCTCTCCAAAGCAGGTTGCTGGCTGGGGGATCTGGTGCGTGAGGGCGTATTTAGCACGTCCTCAGGCCCTCAGCCACAGAAATAGAGATGCGTGGGCGGGGGATGCGGGGTGGGGAGGGGGCGGGGGGGACCGTGAGCAGGAAAACACAAACACCAAGGACACCTGGGTTGGTGGAAAGGGGAGAGGCAAAATGCCCAGCCCTTCCTTGGAGAGGAAGAAACAGGTGCTGTTCCCAGCTCCTGATTCTAAAATAGAGTGGGCGAGGCCTGGAAGGTGAAAGCTGAGGAGGGACCTAATGGTCAATAAATCCACAAGCAAGTTGGAGACTCGCGTTTCCACGCTGCGCAGAATCGATGCAAAAACAGGAGCAATTAGAGAGCCGCTTGCCAAAAGCAGCACATGAAGTCATGAATGATTTAGCATTGCCACTTATAAGATGACTACACTGAGAAGGGTCACTTGCTGTAGTTATCTGGGTCATTGACACGTGTGTGTGCCCCGCAGTTGTATCCTGGCTTGAATGCACTGACCAGAAATGGGGATGATAGGCTGAGCAGAATCATATTTCTTAGGCAATTTTGCCCAAGCTACCCACCCTTCCTTCAGCGTGTATATTCACTGCTTGCCTCCTCCATCTCTTCCTCCCACCACTGAGGCTAGAATTAGATTGGACTATAAACAGACATATGACTTTATTTTCTAAAAATTTCAAAAGTGATTTTCATTTGGTTAGTATCCTTACCCCCCCCACCCCACCCAAACCCTATGCACACAAAATTCATCCTGCACTTCTCCCTGCAGTAGCCCAGTCACACTAAATCCTATCCACAACCCACCAATGAAAATTAACTTTACAAGAAAAACTTGGCAAGGAGCCCAGCAACAGCTAAGGAATTTCATTTCTTGTTTTCTTCTCCATTTTTATTCAGAGTAGATTTTTATCCTCTTCTAAAACACTGGTTCTCAACCATTGCTAGACAGTGGAGTCATCTGGGGAGCTTTACAAAATCCTAATGCCTGGTTTCTATACCCAGCGATGATGATTAATTGTCTGGGCTCTCACGTGGGCATCAGGACTACAAAGCTTCCAGGAGATTCCAATCGGCAATCCAGTTTGAGACCCATTGTGATGAAAGGACTTATAAACAGTCAATAGGTGCATTCATCAAGACAATTTTATCAGTAACCCACTTCCAGTCCCATGATAATTAATGCCTTTGACTAAAATATATTATTTTTGCTGTCCTGTCTCCCACTGCCAGGACATTTTGTATTCTGTGCCTAATTTATTTTGACAAAAAAATATAGTAGTTAGGCTTAGCTCCAGAATTCTGCTGGATTAAATGTAGAAAACTTCTTCCGCCTACGGAGTTATGCCTATTGAAAATCTGTTTTTGTTGTTGTTTGCAGGCAGACCTCTTAGGTTTCCCATGTCTGCATTCTTTGTAGATATTTTCTTCCTAAGAAAGTTCTCTTTATAATAAGTTCATCAAGTAGAAAATATTCAAAGAGATAGAACAACTCATTTCAGTAAAGAACAAAAGTGTGAGAATTGTACAGAATATTTTTAAATGACAAAAGTTGTGCCGTGCTATAGTTTATATTACCATGCTACTGTAATCAGAACAGTATAGTATTGGTATAGGGACAGACAAAATGGTGGAAAAGAATTGAGTCCAGAAATAGATTCAGTCAAAGGGAATACACTAAATAGCACATTTTCAATTCAGTCACTAAAAATGGAATATATAATGATGACGTTTTCATAAAGTTAGAATCCTGTAACTTAAACTATATAAGAATAAATTCCAGATAGATAAATATACACATATACAAAGTAAATCGAAATAAAAAAGAAATCTATAACAGTTTAAATTATAGGGATATTCTTCAACCAAACACTAATCCCAGATGACTTTAAAGAGAAAATTGTCACTTTCAACTACATAAAATGTCAACATTTCTATAAAGCCAAGACATTTATAATAAAGTGAAAAGACAATACACTGAGAGGAAAACATTTAGACATCTAAAAGACAAGGGCTTCATATCTAATAAAATTCTATAAAACTAATTTTATAAAGACAAATACTCCAATAAGAAAAAAATTGAATACATAACCCTGAACAGAAAATCCACAAAAGAGGACATGCAAATAACCAACAAACTTATGAAAAGGTATTAATCTTCTCAAAGTTAGAAAATGGCAAAACAAGATAATATTTCTTACCCATCTACACTAATAAAAGAGAAACATGGTAATTAGTGTACGACCGCTACCCTTTTCATTGGCTAATCAGTGAGTATATGCAAATTAACTGTCAGCCAAGATGGCGGCCAGCAGCCAGGCACTGAAGTGAGCATGAGGCTTGCTTGCTGCGGACTCCAACGTTCCCCGCCTCACTTGCCTGCCTCTCAGCTGCAAGTCTAAGCAACTATGTACTATGTTGCAAATAAGAAGCTAAACAAAACCCCAGAAATCAGCCGGACTGAAAGCCAGGCGGACCGAAACTTTGTATCGATGTTTTCAGCAGCGAGGCCTCAGAGCTAAAGCTGGCCCAGAATAAAAAAAAAAAAAAAGAAAACAAGGAGCGGTTGGAAGCTTTAGTCACTCGCCAGCTGGAAAACAGCCCTCAGCCCCTCACCCAGACTGGCCAGGCACCTCAGTGGGGACCCCCACCCTGATCCAGGACACCCTTCAGGGCAAACCAGCCGGCCCCCACCCATGCACCAGGCCTCTATTCTATATGGTAAAAGGGTAATATGCCTCCCAGCACCGGGATCAGTGGAGCAGCGAGGCTCCCGGCACCGGGATCAGCGTGACAGGGGGCAGTGCCCAAACCCCCTGATCGCCCTGCGGCTCAGTGTGTGACAGGGTGCGGGGCCACAACCTCCCTATCCGCCCTGCTCTGTGTGTGACAGGGTGCGGCACCCCAACCCCCTGATCAGCCCTGCTCTGTGCCTGATAGGGGGGAGCTCCCCAATCCCCTGATTGCCCTGCGGCTCTGTGTTTGACAGGAGGGAGCTCCCCAACTCCCTGATCGGCCCTGCTCTGTGTGTGACAGGGTGCGGCGCCCCAACCTCCCCCCCCCTCGGGCCCTGCTCTGTGCCTGATGGGGGGAGCTCCCCAATCCCCTGACTGCCCTGCGGCTCTGTGTTTGACAGGGTGCAGCACACCAACCCCCTGATCGGCCCTGCTCTGTGGGTGATAGAGCGTGGCGCCCCAACCCCCCTCCACGGGCCTTGCTCTGTGTGTGACAGGGTAGAGCCATAACCTCCCCATTGGCCCTGCCCTGAGTGTGATAGGGCGCAGCACCCCAACCCCCTGATCCGCCCTGCTCTGTGTGTGACAGGGGGCAGTGCCCCAACTCCCCTATCGGCCCTACTCTGTGAGTGACAGGGGGGAGCTCCTCAACCCCCTGATTGGCCCTGCTCTGTGCGTGAGAGGGGGGAGCTCCCCAACCCCCTGATTGACCCTGCTCTGTGTGTGACAGGGTATGGAGCCCCAACCCCCCTGATGGGCCCTGCTCTGTGAGTGACAGGGGGCAGCACCCCAACCCCCTGATCAGCCCTGCTCTGTGCATGACAGGGGGCAGCGCCCCAATCCCCTAATTGGCCCTGCTCTGTGAGTGACAGGGGGCAGGGCCCCAACCCCCTGATCAGCCCTGCTCTGTGCGTTGACAGGGGGTGGCGCCGCAACCTCCCCATCGACCCTGCCTTGAGTGTGACAGGGGGTGGTGCCCCAACCCCCCAATCGGCCCTACCCTGAGTGTGACTGAGGGTGGCATCGCAACCTCCCGATCCACCCTGCTCTGTGCATGACGAGGCAGCGCCCCAACTCCCCAATCGGCCCTGCTCTGAGCCTGACCAGGGGCTGCACTTAGGGATTGGGCGTGCCCTCTGCCACCTGGGAGCAGGCCTAAGCCAGCAGGTCATTATCTCCCGAGGGGTCCCAGACTGCGAGAGGGCACAGGCCGGGCTGGGGGACCCCCCTCCCCCTGCCCCCCGAGTGCACAAATTTTTGTGCACTGGGCCTCTAGTCCTATATAATAAAAGGCTAATATGCAAATCGACAGAACAGAGGAACGACCAGTCACTATGATGCTCACTGGCCACCAGGGGGCAGATGCCTAATGCAGGAGCTGCCCCCTGGTGGTCAGTGCACTCCTACAGGGGAAGGGCCACTCAGCCAGAAGTGGGCTCACCTGGGGAGCGGGCCTAAGCCTTCAGTCGGACATCCCCCGAGGGCTCCGGGACTGTGAGAGGGCACAGGCCGGGCTGAGGGACCCACAGAGTGCATGAATTTCATGCAACTGGCCTCTAGTCAGATAGAAGAAAGAATATATAAAAATAACCAATAAGATTCAGTGCTGGAAAGGGAGTGAGCAAAAAGCCATCATATTCCCTACTGGGGAAGTATTGATAGATTGTAAGAAAATAACCTGAGAATAGCTATTAAAATGTACAATATCTGTTGCCTATCAATCTCTCCTTAAGAATCTATCTTACAGAAATAAAATCACCAGTTATGTAAGGATATATGTATAGTTTTTTTTAAAAAAAAATTAAAGCCTGATTTATAAGAACACATTCATTGAAAACAACCTAAATGTCTTTCAGTTTGGGAACTCATTGAAGCAATTATATTAATCCAAACAATGGGATATTATGCAGCTACTTTTAAAAAGGAGTATGATTTGTAACATAAGAGAATAGTTTCATGACCTTGGGATGGACATTTTTAAAAATAGGATGTAGAAGCACTAAGCTTAAAGCAAACAGATTGGCATATTCATTAAAACAAGAATTTCTGTCCATCAGAGGGCCTCAATAAGAGACTGAAAAAGGACATCATAGATTGGGAAGTGACATGTGTATGTATGTTTAAAAAAATACCAAAAAGCTACTAGTTCCATGAAAACATAAAGTACTCATACAAATCAATACAAATCAATGAAAAAGAAGTCTAATTTGAACAAAATGAATGAAACCTTGAATAAATCTTTCACCAAAGAGGACATTAAGATGGCCAATAAAAATATGAAAAGATAATAAACATTGCAAAACCATCAAAATATTAAAATTTAAACCATTAAACAAAACAGCTACACACCCATTGTAATGGCAACAACCAAAATAAAACAAAACTGAACATACTAAATACTAATGAAAATTTGGTGTCATTGGAATTTTTATACACTATTTATGGGAGTGAAAACCTACGCAACTTCTTTGAAAAACCATTGGCAGAATATACTAAAACAAAAATTATGAATTATGCATTATGCATGACACATATATTTCACCTTTGGGTATATTCCCAACAACAAAACTTACTTATATTGCCCGGCCGGCATGACTCAGTGGTTGAGGGTCAACCTGTGAACCAGAAGGTCATGGTTAGAGTCCCGGTCAGGGCATATGCCCAGGTTGTGGGCTTGATCTCCAGTGTGGGGCATGCAGGAGGCAGCCGATCAATGGTTCTCTCTCATCATTAATGTTCTATCTCTCTCTCCCTCTCCCTTCCTCTCTGAAATCAGTAAAAATATATTTAAAGAGAAACTTAACTTGCATCAGAGATAGGAACAATAATTGAAGCATTTCCCATAATAGCCAAAATTACAAAAAACCTTCATATCCATCAACAGTAAAACTGATTAAAAAAATATATGGCTATATTCATAGAAATGAATGCTATACAGCAACAAAAATAAATGAACTACTGCTACATTAAATAATATGCATGGATTCTACTGACAAAATGTCAGTGAAAGAAACCAAACCCTACAGGTACATATTCTATGATTCTATTTATATTAGGGTTAAGAGAAAATAAAAACAATTTATGGTGATAGAAGATAAAACTGGTAATCTCTATGGGGAACCAATGACTCGGACTAGGCAACAGGGAAGCTTCTGAAATTCTCATAATGCCTGTATCTTGTTTTCTATGACAAATATATCTGTTGTTCAATTTATAGTTCATATATTTTCTTTATGTATATTTCCATATGAAATTCCATTAAAAAATAAGCATACATTAAAATTATATGTACATGATGGGGCAAAAGTAGGTTTACAGTTTATATTGAAAATAATACAAAAACTAATAAAACTACAAGAATAAAGTTGTATTATTATTATTAAAGTAGGTTTAGAGTTATTTGTATGGAAAATAATACAAAAATTAATTAATAATAACACAAGAATAAACTTGTATTAAACTTACAACTGTAGACCTCCTTTGCCCCACCCTGTATGTTCAAATATACCTATGAAATATTTTTATATGGAACAAGCAAATTGTAGGTTAATGTTTATAGTATCTCATTAAAAAAATAAACTCTATAGGACTGTATGTACTGTTTGTATAAGCAACCATAGAAAAACACATGTATGAACACACAAAAGGTAAACGATGACATTTTAAAAATGAAGCAAGGTTTTGTGAACTTCTAAAATGGTTAAGTTTTGAAAGACTGAGAGTATAGGAAGCTAGAAATGCTGCTCATTATTTTATTCTATTACAAATATCTTCAAAAGTTCGTTTGAAATCTTCCTGGAAACTCTCCCGTGTAGATTATCAAGCAAAACAGAAAAGAAACCATTACAATCTTTCTTATCCAAAATTTTACTGTTGCATTTATTTCAACAAATATAAAAGATAGACTTCTTAGCATTTTCTTAGTAGAAAACTTTGAGATTAGAGAGGCTAGAATACCTCTCTCTAGATGAGCCAGTTACTTCTAGGTGACTGCTTAAATGGACCACAGAGATTTCAGATGTTGTTCATTCAGGGTATTGTTTCAAGTAAAAGAATTCCATGGACCTGAGCTCAGCTTTCAGTTATTCTATATCAGAAAGTATTTGTGACTAGAAAAATAGTAGACATTCAAATAATATTATGTCAAAAAGTTTCTGATTATCAACTAAAGTCATTTATTTTATGAACTGCTGAACTAGAATATGAATAATAATATGATTAACTGAAGCTCTACTACTTTAATTATGAATAGATCATGGCTTCCTAGAAGCTCTCAAATATGGCACATCTCTATTATATTAAAAGTAATCATTTCATGTTTCATGTAGTTTCATTTAGCTGATAATGATGAAAAATATTTTAGATGTATGTTTTATGCACTGTCATCACTTTTACATAAATATATCATTGATTACAAGAGAGAAATTTCATGAATCTACATGGCTATCAGTGGGTTTTCTCTTAATGCATATATTTTAGAAAACAGAGTTGAAAATAAATGTATTTTAGGGATACAGAGTATTTTTTCACCTAGGAAACTGGAAGTGTAATTGATATATTTAGATTCTTGTCGTGGACTTTGAAAAAAATTTAAGAAGCATTTTCTACACAATCAAGGATAATTTGAATCACTATACTTTCCCATCTTTTTTCTGAATATTTTAAAGGAGTTTCTTTGAAATTTTTGCTATTAGAATGATTAAATTTAAGTATTCTCTTCTGGTAGGTCCTCAGCCTAGGAGTGTTTTAGAAGAGGGAACGTTGCCTTCACATTGAAAATCTATTGACAGTAGAGCTAAAACCTAGGTGTTAGACTTTTCTGTTCACTATCTGAATATGTTCCAATATCTCATGCTGCTCAAGATCAATTTCCTAGGTTGATTCTTATAATGAGATTAATTTTCCTCATTCTGGTTGTTACCCTAATGCTGATTGCCAGAGGTAGAGGCTCTCACTAGTCCTTATAAGGATCTATATCAGAAGCACCGTTTTTGTGGGTTTTTTTGTTTGTTTGTTTTTTGTTCATATAAACTCAACACATACCCATATACTACAAGGGACAAGTACACAGATTTTCTATAAGCATCATCATCATAAATAAAAGTAGCAAGTGAATGAGTTTCTTTAAATGGTTTCTTAGCTCCTCTGATAATGAGCCAAACAGGAAGCCCACCCCATTTTCTCTATAATTCTCTTGTAGCCCCTACCATCTCAGTTCCCATTTGACTGTAGCCTTGTGTGATCCTGATGAAAGGCCATGTCCTTGTGGATTATAATACTAACGCATGTGTAGTTCATGAATGACCTTTATAGAATGGCCTTGATACACTTCATTTTATTGCAGAAATTAGGTAAATACATATAGATAAAGAGAGAAAAACATTATGAAAGAATTACAAGTGTAGCAGAGACCACTGATGTCTCATATATCCCCTTGGCACACACCATTCTCATATGTACCCACAGCTTCTTGCATCAAGCACAGGCCACCTTCTGCCTGAGGTCATTCTCTGGCCTTTGAAGTATATTAGACCTATAGTTAGAGCAGGCCATCCACACCACGAAGATAATGCCTAGGGAGCAGTCTACAACCAATGACAAAGGGGAGTTGGTGGATAGATACTCCAGCTTCTTGCCACAAGATGGAATAACCCAGGCAAATATTCTTCACCATCTCCCAGAGGTCCCCAGCAAGATTGGTTGATACCCAGTGCTCCACAGCGGAAACTGTTCAGTAACATATTAGTTTCCTTTCTTTGCCTCCATTATTTCCCCATTTCCCTACAAGCAGTTTCACCTCCCAAATTAATTATTTGCTGTTCAGTTATTGTCTTAGGATCTGCTGCTAGTTATAGCTCCGCAACTAAATTTCTTTGTGACCTAGAGGGATTTCTGGGTGTTATTTATTTATTTATTTAAAGACTGGAATACAGGCAGTCCTCGGGTTATGTCGGACTCGATGTATGTCGCCATCTCTCATTTATTTATTTTAAAAAAGTTCCGTCATTTCAATGTATGTACATATGTGCTTTATGTTTTTTATTATTTAGTTACCACAAGTAAAGGTCAGGAATTGTTATCTTTCTTTTATTTATTTTTTTTACTGTTTCACCTCATTACTGCTGTGTATGTGCTCCATGTGAGTGACGTAGGTGCTTATGTAGGTGGGTTCTGACTTACAGTGAAATCACCTTACGTTGCGCCGTAGGAACGGATCTCCGACACAACCCTGGCTAGGACCTACTATAGTCTACTTAGTAACTAATGTCACAAAGAGTTCTAAAACTATAACTATTGGGAGACCCAGTATTTTCTAAAAATAATCAAATACATAACCTTATTAGATAATTAAGGAAGAGGAGTAAATCTTTCTTTGAGGTGCTGTTTTCAGAAGTACATAATATCAAGTAAAAGGCCAGTGTAGCTTGCAACATAAGGGCACATAACAGTTTATTCCTTCTTTCTTTGTTGTTTCTGGTTACTGCCAAATAAAGCTTATTATTCCAATAGCACTGGAAGAGGTGGAAGTGCTCAAGAAGCACGCTAGTTTCTGAATGAAAATTTCAGGCCAAATTGAAATCCCAAAAATGAGAGTTGCAAACAATAGTGCTCTTTTCAAAATGGTCTGTACGATTAAGAAATAAATTTGACGTGGGTGAAGTCACAAAAGAATTGTCAAATACACACATTTTTTTAACCTTAGAAAAAGGCTAAAAAGAATAAGCACCAGTTTCTTCTACAAATGTATTCATTATTTATTTATTTTTAATTTTTCAATTAAAGTTTATATTGAACAACATTCTGCATCAGCTTCAGATGGATAGAAGAGTGACCAGAATACCATGTACTTTAGAGTTATACCACTGCTGTCCCAAGCACCCACCTGGCCCCAACACAGTTATGAACAAAATAAACCAACAAAATAGAAACAGACTCATAAATAACTAGAACAGACCTACAGTGGTCAGAGGGGAAGGAGTCCAGGGATGGGTGAAAAAGGTAACGGGATTAAGAAGTATAAATTGGTAGTTACAGAAAAATCACAGAGATTTAGATTACAGCATGGGGAATATAGTCAAATTTGTTGGGGGCCAGATGTAAGCTGGCAAGGTCCTTGCACCTGTAGGGGCTAGCAAGGCTGGGATTCTCACCCACACAGTTTTCCCAGACTTGTTTGGATGGCGTTTATCAGTAGAATAAGAGCAACATTTGTAGAATGAGAACAGTCTCTCATAGCTTACTAAGAAGTCTGTAACTATTTACTGAGATATGCTGTACTGAGAACTTGTCCTTCTGCTGTGTCCCTCCCTTAGAGATTAAGAGGAACAAAGAATACATTCCTCTTGATAGACCTCCTATTCAGTGTGTTGTGTATCAATAAGATTGTGTGGCTAATAAACTCGCTTCAGTTCAACAAGAGAACTGGGGTCCTCCCGATCCCGCTTTCCTGTCTTTCTTTCTTTTCTCAATTCCCACCTCCCTGCCTCAGCCCGGCTCAACCCTGTCAGGCTGGCCCTGACAAAATTGATTCATCTTTTTTTAAAATATATTTTTATTGATTTTTTACAGAGAGGAAGGGAGAGGGATAGAGAGTTAGAAACATCAATGAGAAAGAAACATCGATCAGCTACCTCCTGCACACCCCCTGCTGGGGATGTGCCCGAAACCAAGGTACATGCCCTTGACCGGAATCGAACCTGGGACCCTTCAGTCCGCAGGCCGATGCTCTATCCACTGAGCCAAACCAGCCAGGGCAATTCATCTTTAAAACATGCCTAGGTTATTGTCCAAATCTGCTTCTTAACCACACTGAGCCTCATTTCCCCTGTATCTATGTGGCAGATTGTATTTCCAAAAATTACGCCCAGCCAGGAGGGCTCAGTAGTTGAGTGTCAAAGTATGGATCAGGAGGTCACAGTTCAGTTCCTGGTCAGGGCACATGCCCAGGTTGTGGGCTCAATCCCGAGTGTGGGGCATGCAGGAGGCAGCCGATCAATGATTCTCTCTCATCATTGATGTTTCTTTCTATCCCTCTTACTTCCTCTCTGAAATAAATAAAAATATATTTTTTAAAAAATTACAACAGCGATAATTTGGTCTCTACATGCTCTACCCAAACCTTGGCACTTCCCAGTCAAGAAGTCTATTCTCTTTTCCCTTGGAACTGGGGAGGCCTTGGTGATTGTCTTGATGAATGTAATGTGGCTGAAGTATGCTTGATGACTTCCAATCATAGGTCATAAAAGGTGCTAAAGCTTCTGCATGGTTGTCTCTTTGAGACACTCACTATTGGAGCCCAGCCCCCATGCTGTGAGGAAACCAAGCAGCAACATGGAACAGTTATGTATAGGTGTTTTGATCACAAACCCAGTAAAAGTCCCAACTAACAGACAGTGTCAAACATCAGACATATAAGTGAGGAGGGAATGAGTCTTATGATTCTAGCCCTCAGCCTTTGAGTCGCTTCCTATAATATCATGTGGGATTCAGGAACAAAATAAATGCTGTCATTGTTTTAATCCACTACATTTTTTCATGTAATCATTTTTTTAATTTTTTAATTATAGTTGACATTCAATATTATATTAGTTTCACTGGTTGTACATTTATATAATTACGAAGTCATCCTTCAGATATTTCAAGTACCCACCTGGTACCATACATAGAAATTACAACTATATTCCCTATGCTATACGTTATATCCCCATGACTATTCTGTAACTACCAATTTGTACTTGTTAATCCCTTACCCTTTTCTACCCAGCCCCCCAACCATTGGTTTGTTTTCTGTATCTATGAGTTTGTTTCTGTTTTGTTTGTTTGTTTATTTGTGTCTTTTCTTAAGATTCTACATACAAGTGAAGTCATATACTATTCGTCTTTCTCTGTGTGACTTATTTCACTTAGCATAATACCGTCTAGGTCCATCCATACTGTCGCAAATTGTAAGATTTCATTCTTTTTATGTTAAGTCAGTACATTTTGAGGTGGTTTTTTTATGTTGCAAAATATTACTAGAACAATTGGTAAGGTTGAAACATTATGCACCAGAAATGTGAGGGTTAATGAAATAATGTATGTGAGAGCAGTTTGTTAGCTGTGAAATGCAACAAATATAAGGACTTGTCATTTAGCTCATGTCTATATGTAACTTACAATACATAGGACATATAAGGCACACACATAAATTTTTGATAAGTGCCCTATGAATAGTTTAAAAAGGTACAATAAAAAACTAAATGAGAAGAGACAAATTATGTACAAGACAAATATTAGGTATGAGAATTTTTACAATCAACTTATATTTCTCTCCATTGTGTACATATATTTGGATTTGTATTCAAGTTGTCTATCTATACATGATCTAAACTGAATAAATTTGATGTGTGACAAGAAGTTAAGTATTTCAGACACTAGGAGTATCCTCTGCAAATACCTAGACAACTTACCTAGTACTATGGTTTCAAATAGTGATTTTCAAACTATAACATTTTCCACGAAATCTCCACTTGTGATTGAACTGCTTATACTATTTGCCCATTTAGATACTTAAAAGCCATTTCAAAATCTTGAGTGCCCCCTCTTACACATCAATAATTTTCTCTTTGCCCATCTCAGTTAATAGCTCCATCTTTCACCTCTTTGCTTAGGCCTAAAACCTAGGTGTCATCAATTTTTCTGTAACACTACATATCAATCCTCCTCTCACATGTCACATCAATATATTAGCAAATGCTGTGAATTTATATATATATATATATATATATATATATATATATATATATATATATAATGTTGCAAAATATTACTGGAACAATTGGTAAGGTTGAAACATTATATATATACATACCATGGGTGGTGTTCATCACGACCACAACCGCCACAACCAAGCGGAAGGAAGTCAGTCCTGCAGGGGTTGTCTTGGCAATGGCTGCGCCCTCCCCTGAGCTGTTTCCCAGAGCTGTTTCCTGTAAGGGCGGGGTTTGAGGCAGGAACCCACCCTGGGAGAGTGGAGGCATCTCTTTCTAAAGTGTGCCACGCCAGCATGGCTAGGGGTGAACCTGAGTGGCTTTCTGGATCTTCTATCACTTTACTTGCCCTAAGTCATCTTCTGTCATCTGATCACTGCAATTAGCTTTAGAGTTGTTATCTATGCTTCTGCTCTTACTCCACTGCATATATCTTTCAAACCATAACCAGAGTTATATTTTTAAAATATTTAGCAGATCACATCACGTTCATTCTTAATTTTTCCAAGGGCTTCTTGTAGGCACTTGGATCAAAGTCCTATTTATTTGAGCCTATTTCCTACCACTCCCTTCCCTCATTTACTCTGTTCCAGCTATAGCCATGCCTCATAAAATATTACACTCTCAAATTTGCCTTATAATGTGATTTGCCTTATAATGACCTAAATCATCAGAAAGGCACAGATTATTTTCCATATTGAGAGTGAGGCAAATATTTCCAATACCTCATTCCAGCCTGCTTTGTTTATTTCATTTTAAGTGTGATTAGTTATATGCGTGCAATAATATATGCTGGGCACTGTGCTAAGTGCTAAAATACAGTGGCAAGTAAATATTCCTGTCCTAATGGAATGTCAATCTTTTTCGAGAGGTGGAAAAGCATTGATCAAATAATCACACAAGCATCTAAACTTGCAGCTGTGTCAAGGTGAGATAAATGTTGCTTCAGTGCCTATAATAGCAGCTCCTAAATTCTTCGGGAAGGGTAGGAAGGGCTTATTTGAGGAAGAAATTATACATTTGAGCTCTGTAAATAAGAGAGAAAATTTTAAGTATCTTCCTTTTGAAGTTCTTTCTATGTAGCCAATGGCCTATTCATGGTCCCCCTCTGAATATAAAATAAACATTCCAATGTTAATAGTCCAAAACATGGCTCTTCATCTCTTCTACCCACTTCCACCAGATCTGCTCTTCTAAGTGCCTTCTCCATCACTGTGAATATCCACACCAATATTCCAGTTTCTCAGGCCACAAGTTTTAATGTCATTCATTTATCCTCATTTTCTCTCACACTTTACCTTTAAAATGTCCATATCCAACTACATCTCCCCAGCAGCAAAGCTGCTTCCTTGGTTTAAGCCACCGCCATCACTATGCTACTTTATTTCATATCCTCCTATGTTTTTGGAGTTCTGACACAGTAATGAGTCATAAAATTAATATATTTAGTGTCTTGTAAACAGCAGTAAAACAGGCATAGAAAATAATCAAATAGAAAAGATTGAACTGCATAATATATACAAAGAGTAAACATCCTTTGTCAAAATTTACTTCAGTTTATTTATACATATGTATGCATATATATATACATATGTCTATCTGTATATGTGTATGTATGTGTGTATATGTGTATATATGTGTGTATGTGTATACGCTGAGTCTCAATGAAAATTTTTCTCAATGTGTATCAATCTAAAAAAAATGTTAAGTATTGAGGAATCTCACTGCTTCATCTTTTAGCCTTACTATAGACTATTCTCAAAACATCAGAAGGATGTAATCTAAAAATAATATACTTTAATTGATTAATTAGTTAATTAAGAATGAGGGAGATAAAATACTTCCCTATTCAAATATTTAATGGCTTTCATTTTAAGTAAAAGTCAAATGTAAATCCATACATGGCCTGTAAGAGTCAGATATTCAGCTCTTGCCTTCTCCCTAGTCTCCTACTACTCTCATTCTTGCTCACCCAACCCAGTTATTCTTGCTGTTTTTAAAACATTCTCAGCACATACTAACCTCAGGACTTTTGCACTTGCTATTTTACCTGCCTGAAAGACACTCCACTTATCTATCTATATCTATATAATAAAGAGCCAGGGTCCTAATGACCATTACCACCGAAGGCTTGACCAGACTGGAAGTCAGTACTGGGTTGCCATGGTGATCCAGCACTGACTGGGGCCACTGTGGGAACCCCAACCCAGCACTGACTGCCTAGGGGGCTGCGGATCAGGCCCACAGAGAGGCCTGCAGAGAGAGAGGCAGGTTCTGATCCGTAGCCTCCGTGGCAGCCATTGATCAGAACTTGACTTTCTTTCTCTTCCAGCCTGGCCAACAACCCCGTTTCCATTTCTCTCCAGGCCTCCATTAGGGCTGCTGATCAGCCCCACCTTTCTGATCAGGCCCCGTTGATAGGCCCAGAGACACTGACTGGCATAGAAACTGACCAATCAGAACCAAATTGGCCAGCAGAGGAGGGCTGTTGGGGGCTAGATCAGGCCTGTAGGGAATGGCAGTTGGGGGCAAGATCAGACAGGCAGGGGAGGGCAGTTAGGGGCGATCAGGCAGGCAGAGGCAGTTGGGGGTGATCAGACTGGTGGGGGAGAGCAGTTAGGGGCAAGATCAGGCCGGCAAGGGAGGGCCATTTGGGGTGAGATCAGGCTGGCAAGGGAGGGAACTTAGGGGTGATCAGGCAGGCAGAGGCAGTTAGGGGTGATCAGGCAGGCAGGCAGAGAGGTTAGGGGTGATCAGGCAGGCAGTCAAAGGGGTTAGGGGCAATCAGGCAGGCAGACAGGTGATTGGTTAGGAGCCAGCGGTCCCAGATTGTGAGAGGGGTGTCCGACTGGTGGTCAGACATTCCCTGAGGGGTCCCTAATTGGACTGGGTGCAGGCTGGGCTGAGGAACCCCCCCCCCTTCATGCATGACTTTCGTGCACCAGGCCTCTAGTATATATATAAAAGCCTAAGTGATGGGCCAACTGGCCGACTGACCAACCAGCAGCTATGATGTGAACTAACCACCAGTGGTCAGACGCTCAACGCAGGAGCTGCCGAGTGACAGCAACTTTACAGAGTGCCCTTTCACACTCGGGGACTCCTCAGGGGATGTCGGACTACTGGTTTCGGCCCAATCCCTGCAGGCCAGGCAGAGGGACCTGACCTGTTGGAGGGACCCCGCTCACTCCACAGATGCCCTTTAAGCCCTGGCACTGCCCCAGGTATGGCCAGTCAGGGAGGGACCATGGGAGGTTGGCTCCAGGGCATGTCCAGCCCATCTCACCCAGTTTTGGCCTGCTGGCCACCTTCTAATTAATTTCCTTTCAATGTGCACAAATCCCTGCACCAGGCCTCTAGTCTATATATATAAAAGGTTAAGTGACCAACCATACGTATGTCTGACCATCTGACTGACCAACCGGCTGGCACATATGATGCACACTGGCAATTTAAAAATAAATGTGACTCCCACATGCATGATACATATAAAGATCTCCTGGC
Organism: Myotis lucifugus; assembly: GCF_000147115.1. Classification (NCBI taxonomy): domain Eukaryota; kingdom Metazoa; phylum Chordata; class Mammalia; order Chiroptera; family Vespertilionidae; genus Myotis; species Myotis lucifugus. Next base: position 11,111,245 of record NW_005871068.1, read on the forward strand.
GCCAATCGCACGCATGTGTTTCGATCTGTCATTGTCGATCATGAATTTGGTTGTTTTTGTTGACATTCTGAAGCTGAAAGAAAGTGGTGCCATTGACAAAATATGTCTGAAGACCAACTATTGGCACAACATACACCTGAAACTGAAAGAAGCCGGTGTCCCTGTCTGACACTGGCCTCCCATTTAAATTAATTCAGAGACAGTTTTCCGTGATGCCAGCATTTGCGATGACTATTAATAAATCACAAGGACAAACTCTAGACCACTGGTTCTCAACCTTCCTAATGCCATGACCCTTTAATACAGTTCCTCATGTTATGTTGACCCCCAACCATAAAATTATTTTCGTTGCTACTTCATAACTATAATTTTGCTACTGTTATGAATCGTAATGTAAATATATGAGATGTAGGATGTATTTAGGCGACCCTGTGAAAGAGTCATTCGACCCCCAAAGGGGTCTCGACCCACAGGTTGAGAACCGCTGCTCTAGACAGAGTAGGAATATTCCCATCTGAACCCGTTTTCGGACATGGTCAGTTATATGCTGCTTTCTCTCAAGTTTGAAGAGCGTGTGATGTTAAAGTTAAAGTTGTAAATACTTCAGCACAAGGGAAATTAGTCAAGCACTCTGAAAGTGTTTTTACTCTTAATGTGGTATACAAGGAGATATTTGAATAAGTTTAATCAATTTATCAGTCATTGTTTTTATCAATGTTGTTTTATGTCATGTTTTTGTTGTTTTTATATCATGTCTTTTTTGTTCTTATATCATGTCTTTTTTGTTCTTATATCATGTTGTTATTGTTTATTTATTAATCAATTTATATATTATTTTCATATACATTTTACTAATTTTCTTTCATCTCTGACACTTCTATTATAGAGAAAGGGTGAATAGTGATATTAAAATATTTATTCTAATTAATTTCCTTTCAATGTGCATGAATCTGTGCACTGGGCCACTAGTATAAAATAACATCATGACTCGGTCCCTCAACTCCTTCAGATGTTTGCTCACTTTCTCATTGATGCCATCTGTGACCTGCCTACTTAAAATTACTATCACCCATCATCAGTGTATAATAGTCCCTATCCTCTTGCCTATTTTATGTTTCTCCATAAAACTTATATCCTTTGACATACTATACATTTTATTTAATCTGATTATTTTCTGTCTTCCTTGACTCCTGATAAAATGTGAACTCTATGAGAGTAATAAAGGTAATAGTATTCCTTTAGGTAATCAATAGATAATAAACTGTTAAATGGATGAATGGTTGTGTGGATGAATGGATGGATGTATGGATGGATTGTTGGACAATGGATGAATGAATGAATGAATGAATGGAAAAGTGTTTCAAGGATTAGGAATTATATAAAAAATGTCTCTCTGGCTGGAGAATGAGACAGAGGATGGAACATGGCCTGGATCATGACTGTAGGACAGAATAAAAGGAAGCCAATGTAGCAGAGAGGAGGTAATGAGGTAATGATTGAGATAGAGTTGTGTCCAGAGAGGTATTCAAGAGCCAACCAAAAGGGACCAATGCCCAAAATTATGGAAGTTACTCTAGATCCTAAAAGTACTAGAAAACAATTGAAGGCTTTTACATTAAGAAAGGGGTGGAGGAGCCAAGAACAGAGGATGTTGCCATAATCTGGTTTGCATTTTTAAAAGATATGGAAGTTTATTCTTGAATAAGCTTCAGGTATTCTAGTGAAAACAACTATATTACTCATCAGTTGAATCTAAGTGTCTTATACTTATTTGAATTCAAAGCAGTTCTAATCACATTTCTGGATTGGTCCTTCTAATAGGTTTATAATTCATAGGCACTTGAGAAACCTCTGAAATTTGAGCTTCCAGAAATCCTGGGAGTATAAGGATCATGGTACTATTTCAAGAAGAGTTGTAATATCCCTTTCAGGTTTATTTTATGCACTCTATTAAATAAGAAGAGTCAGATGTTATGATTTTCAGTTATAAGTTTTTCCTAAATATTATGAAAGTTTATAGCATACTTAAAGCATAGACTTTGGGCTCAATTATAACTTTATTACCCAAATAAATTTTTATATTACCCAAATTTAAGTATGGAACTCTTAGTCTTTTACTAATAATCGAGTGCTTAAAATGCAAAAATTCAAAACAAATAATTGTACTTTAGATTGAAAACACAATTAGCCTAGTAGGGTAAGTACAAAAATAAACTATATTATTTTAACTTATTATATTAATGCAGTAATGAATTTTAAAAAATCTGATATTATTGTAATTCAGAAAATTGCTCCTAATTAAAGGAGAAATTAATGGGTATTTTAATAAATGAGTTTGTTTTTTTTTTATAAACAAGTAATTCTAATAATATCCTTTGCATATTTCAAGATAATACTGTGGACTTGCAGTTACTTTTAAATGTTTCTGAATATAACCTACTATTGGAGATACATTTTACTTTGTATAGTCCTCAACATAGCACACAAACATGCACATGTATGTATAACAACTGAATTAAAAGTCTCATGAAGAGGGATTAAAAATGGCAGTGGAATAAGTGGATGCTGCACAGACATGCTCCCAGGACCAAACTGGAATTACAGTTAAAATAATGAAAAACTTCCAAAATAATCAACTAAAGACTCCCTGGAGAGAACTCTGATAATCGAGGAGGGAAAGCGGAGATCACATAGAGACTGGTCAGAAGGGTGGAGGCAGGAAAGGGTTGGCAGGCCTCCCACAGACAGCAGCTGAAGTTTTGGAGAGATATTTCAGCTGTCGGGGGTTGCCATTGAGAACTCTGGGGTCTAATTCACAAGTTGGGCTCCCCAGCAGAGAGCACCAGAACTGAGAAGGGTACCTACATAGCATCTGGCTGTGAAAAGCAGTGGGGTTGCTGTCTGCCAGGGAGAGACAGTTGGAAATGCAGACACTGTTTTAAAGGGCCAATGCACAAAATTCCCTGTGTAGCCACTCATCTTGTGCTCTGACAGAGGGAGGGCAGAGTAGACTGGAGCTGTGTGTGCAGAAGCCAGGGTTGGGGGCTCTGCTACCCAGTTTCCTGTGCTGAGTCATTCCCTGGCACTGTGGAGTTCATCTTTTTCATGCAGATAATTGCTATCTAGGTGGTTTTGCCTGGGAGGAAAGACAGCTGCCCCGCCCAATTGGAAAACACCTTGCCTGAGGGTGTGGAGTTATTGAAGCCCATTAAGAAACTGAGAATAACAATTAGCCTACAGGCAGAAGCAATCACCTCACCTTGTTGGGAAAAACTCTTGCCACACCTGTGGACCAGTGCCTGGGGGCTATCCAAGACTAAATCCAATCAGTCTGCAGGCAGAGGTGGTCTCTAGAGGCTTTGAGTCTTTGCCTAATCCAGTGGTCGGCAAACTGCAGCTGGCGAGCCACATGCGGCTCTGTGGCCCCTTGAGTGTGGCTCTACCACAAAATACCCCATGTGGGCATGCATGTACAGTGTGATTGAAACTTTGTGGCCCATGTGCAGAAGTCGGTATTTTGTGGAAGAGCCACACTCAAGTGGCCAAAGAGCCGCATGTGACTCGCGAGCCACAGTTTGCTGACCACTGGCCTAATCTAATTAGTCAGAAACAGCTTTTGACACTGTTCTGCACTAGAGATTGAGAAGT
>NW_005871068.1:11126380-11261748 GCF_000147115.1 Myotis lucifugus
CCCCCATACATGGTGGACTAATAATCTGTAACTAGCCTGAGGTTGAATTGGACCCAGCTGCAACATGGAAAGGAAACTCTAGACATTGGCTTTCTTTAAACTTCTATGACTGGAATGGCACTTTAAAAACACAGTGATGTACTTCCACACAGATAAAAATCACTCATTCTCCTGTTAGAGTCTCAGAAAATTTTCTCAAGATATCATAAGGACTCCACCCCAGCACTCAGTAGGGGAAAGAAATACTTCATCGTCCCCAATAACAACTCTACTTGTCCAAATTCTTGCCGTGTCCTTGGCTCATCTTGGAACACAATTGGATCTTCTTTATGTCATTTCTGTCAGTCAACTATATACAGTTTTTAGTTATATTGATGGCCAGGACAATAGTGACTCAATACTTAAATATTTCCAAGTACATATGTCCATATAACTTCTGCCTTCTTTACAAGGTTGCTCAAATAATCTTATAGGAGTTTACAAATATTGTAATTTATATTATTTTTGTTCTTATACTATTATGTTTCTTTATTCAGATCCTATCAACCTTAACTCCAATAAAATATGGCCCATTAAGTGACTTGGATACTGAGTAATTTGTTTAATATTATGGTTTTGGTACAAGTTTAAGTTGTTGGTATGTAGGTAATTACTAGGCAATCGATAGAACATGGACAAGAGTTTTTCCTTCTTTATGGGATATATGTCTAACATAACTAAAGGAGAATTATTATTTCCTCCAAATACTTATAACCATAGGTAATAAAAATGATATTTTTCTGTTCCTAAGAATTACATGATACTAATAATTAATTATTGTATTAATATTGAAAACAGAGGCAAGAGCCTTAAATAAAGAAAACAAGATATAACATTACAGTGAGAATGAATGTGGAATGTTTATATTCATTCTTTCTTTTTTCATACATTCACTCATACATACATCTACAAGTGCTGAATTCTCAGTTACTAATTTTCACATTTCTTAGAAAAGACAGAATATGTACTATTATCTGGTGTGATAGGGCTAAAAAATTACTGAGAAGCAAAAATCCATGAATGAATGGATATTGTGTCAGAGAAAAAGCTATGTGTTCATTAAATTTTATTTAAAAGTTCTCTTCTTAATAAGACTATATTTCCCATCCTCCTTAACTACAAAGTTAGGGTCAAGTGTCACTACCAGGCCTGGCCATAAAACTACCTATACAATTCAACTATATACTCTCCTCCATCTACCATGGCAGACTTGGAAGTCATGTCCTTTTAAATGGTTTAGCCATAGGATGGAAGAAACTTTGATCCCTAAAAGTCAGCACTTTGAGTACATCCCAGATAAACCACACAACCCATTTTGATGTGTAATATAAGGAAACAAAAAAATCTTTATTTTATTGTACCATTGATATTTCAAGGTTTATTTGTTACCGCAGTAATATGTAGCCTATTCTCAGTTATGAAAGAAAGGAATGGAGGAAGAGAGGTAAACTCAATATAGGTTGAGGAAAGAGAAGATGGGAGATATTTTCTTGTCCAAAAGGGTAGATGTGTTAGATATGTGTCCTTCTCTCATTCTAATCAAAAGGCTCCAAACACACAGTAAGCCACTGACCAAAATGCAATCATTTGTACATGTCAAGATGAAGACTGTACATGTTTCTTGGTTTCATATTGATTTCGTTAAATTAACTATATTATTACTATGCAGATAGTTGAAATTACCACAAGTTAGCTTGATTTGTCTATAGTGTTTGCTTTTAGCTATTTCCCAGCAACTTCGCATTGGCCAAATTCATACTTTGATAAGTCTCAGAAGCATCTTCTTTACCAGGAAACTTATATACTTGCTTAATTTCAAGTAATTTCATCTTGGCAGTTGTTGAAGTACCTGTTATACAGCCTCCTTAAACATTATGGAGGCTAAACAGAACCTCAGTGTATCTAAATTCGTGTGTTCTAAACTCGTGCATTTTGATAAGCCTCTCCTTTGTTGCCCTTTTGTATGAGAAAATATTGACAAATCAGAGATCTACCTTCAATGTAAAACTAAGGTAGCTGTATAAATGAGGTATAATTCCTGGAGAAATGCCCATATTCTTACCATTAAGACTAGTGGTCTCTAGATGTCCCCAAACACTTATTTTGATCATAATGAGTTTTTGCATGTTGCTTCTTCATATACAAAACTTACCATTTTTTAAAAATATATTTTATTGATTTTTTACAGAGAGAAAGGGAAAGGGATAGAGAGTTAGAAACATCGGCGAGAGAGAAACATCGATCAGCTGCCTCCTGCACACTCCCTATTGGGGATGTGCCCACAACCAAGGTACATGCCCTTGACCGGATCAAATCTGGGATCCTTCAATCCTCAGGCGGATGCTCTATCCACTGAGCCAAACCGGGTTAGGGCAAAATTTACCATTTTTAAACTGAAAAAATCAATGATGTCTGCCCCTATACATTGCTGCATTGTATCTATTCCTCAGTTTAACTCCTTAAGACAAGATAATATTTAAGGAATGTCTGTTATTTGCAAATGTGAAAAGAATAAAACAGACATTCCTTAAATGTTAAGTCCCAAGGAGTTGATCTAAGGAATAGATACATTATCTACATTCTAATGTTAAGTTGTTTATCTTTTTATTGTATAATGTACTAGTGACTTATACAGAGGTTTTTGGAATATGTGTTTCTACCCAAGCAACTTTTATCACTGAGAATGCCTGATTTTCTAGATGTCTACACATTGTACTAGTCTTACTAGTACTTTGATGTGGAAGAAATATCAGAGCTTAAAACATCCAGGCCACATCTCAAAAGATGAACGGGATTAGTTGGTATGAGTTCATATCTTGGGAAAATATGAAAATTACAATAAATCTCCCTTGCTTTCCTCTATGGCCAGCTCGAGACTCATGAATACTTGAAACAAAACAACTCTAGAAGGTAAATATGACATATGCAACAAGTCCAGCAAATCCAACTTCCTTGACCTTGTCTTATATTGGTTGAAATTTTAATTTGATGCCACTATCAATGTATTTTAGTGGGTTTTATGAAATTGGGTAAACAATGAGTCTTGTGGTTGTTTAGTTTCTCTTACATGATGAAAATAAGATCACCCATTCCTGATTACTATGCAGATAGTTGAAATTGCCAAATGAGGTAATTTCTGTAAAAGTATATTGACACAGACAACAGGGGGGTGAGGGCATTAAGTGGGGGGATGAGGAGGGTAATGTGGGGATAAGGACACATATATAATAACTTAATCAATAAAGAAATAAAAAAAGTATATTGAAAATGATAATACACAAGAAAACTAAGAAATATTAGATTACCTCCAGAGCAATGTATTTACATGTGTAGTGGTGTACTTTCCCCTAGGAGAGAACTATTGGGCATCAATAATAATCTTATGTCTATAGACCTCAGGTGAATCTAGACCAGGTTTTAATCATTAGAAAATGAGTTAAAATGAATCACTTAGGTGAAACATAAGTGATAATTTAATTGATTATACACATAAATGGGCATCTGTAACCCTCACTGGACACTAATCAGACCTTTATTAGGACACTGGGGTTTGCCTTAATATCCATGTTGTAGAAAATTTACAGGAACTGAGCAGAATCCAAATCATGAAAAAAAATGATAACACAATTATCACAAGTATTTAAAGAAAACAAGTTGGAGATATTAAGCAGCATAGAAAGTCAAAGGTTTAGTTTCAAATTTCAAGCACTACGTTGTTAACAAAAGGAGATCAGCAGCCATGTAGGATTTGGCAGTCAAGTTGGGGAGAAAAGGGCTAACACAGATGAAGCAATTAAATAACAATGCTCCTTTTGCATCTATAGAATGTTCCTCTTTGACTTCAAGAAAAAAGTAGTTAAGGCAATTTAGAAAATAATCCCACAATGGTGTTTTGGACAGTGAATCTCTGATGACATTTAACAAAGGATAGACAAGTACCTGCCTTAATTAAGTCAGAAGATGAGATTTCTTTTTTAGCTTTATAAAAGCAGTTCTCTGTCTACTTAATTCTTCTAAAGGCATGTTTGCACCAATGAAATTCAAATTCCAATATACAATTACATAAAATTTCTGCTTCCAATATTATGCTCCCTCCCCTCAAATTTATTTTGAAGACTGTTGCCAAGTTTTCCTTCTGACAATCTTAATTTGGAGGCCCTGCTTACATGACTTCAATTAATCCAATTTGTCTAAACCATTGGATCTCAGAGTGTGATCCCAGGGCCAGCAACATCAGAATTACCTGGTAGCTTATTAGAAATACATTTTGCACAGTCAAGGACTCTGGAGAAGAGCCCAGTAATCTGTATTTGAATAAGCCATTCAGGTGTTAATTTTTTATACTCATGGACTTTATTTTTAGAGCAGTTTTAGGTGCACAGAAATATTGAGCATCTTTTCATATGTCTATTAACAATCTATCTATCCTCTATGCAGAGGTGTATATTCAGGTCCTTTGCCCATTTTTCAATTAAATTGTTTGTTTCTTTTGGTGTTGGGTTAGATATTATAAATCTTGGATATTAACCCCTTATCAGATGTATCATTGGCATATATGATTTCTTATTCAGCAGATTTTTATTTTGTTGATGGTTTGCTTTGCTGTGCAAAAACATTTTAGTTTGACGTAGTCCCTTTTTTTTCTTTTGTTTCCCTTTCCTGGGGGTGATATATCAGAAAAATATATTGCTGCAAGAAATATCTGAGATTTTAATGCCTATGTTTTCTTCTAGGATTTTTATGGTTTTGAGTCATTTTAAGTCTTTATTTTTTTTCATTTTAAGTCTTTAATCCATTTTGAGTTTATTCTTGTGTATGGTGTAAGAAGTTGGTCTAGTCTCTTATTTTTGCATGTATGTGTCCAATTTTTCCAACAACACTTATTGAATAGACTATCTTTACCCTATTGTATATTTTTGCCTCCTTTGTCAAATATTAATTGACTATAAAGATGTGGATTTATTTCTGAGCTCTCTATTCTGCTCCAGTTATGTATATGTCTATTTTTATGCCAGTATCACACTGTTTTGATTACTATGGCCTTATAATATAGTTTCTAACAGTAACCTTATATGGAAGGGTTTTTTCTCCATTTTAGAGACACAGATATGTGTGTCTCTATAATCATATACAGATATTTGAATATATATATTTAAAATTTGAAGGTGTCAAGCATTCTAATTTTTCAACAAATATCAAATATTTTTGGGTGTTTATTGGATGGTAATAGAGGATAGAATGATAAATATAATCCTTTTGTTGCCCTCTAGAAATTTATTAACTACCAGGAGAGACAAAAACATCTATACATTTGCATGCCTTACATTTAACAGGAGTAAAAGTATAAACCAGTGTGACATTTTGTGTCAGATGCACACATAGAGAAAAAAAATACCTGCCACTTTCTGAAAACTTATTTTGTTTTCTTGATTTACAACCCAACCAACATCATTGAAAAACCTGACCAACATAAGCATTATATTTTATATTTTATACATAATCCCTTTTATTAATAGAACATAATTGCCTCTGGTAAAAATCAGTCAACTCTTCTCATGTAACCTCTTTAACTCTGTTTAAATATGTTTTAAAATTATATTCTGGAATGCACTGATTTGCAAGCCTATGTATTTTAGGAAAGCAATTTGTATCAGAAGAGAGAAGTATCCAAATAAAGTTATAGGGCAGTGATGGCGAACCTTTTGAGCTCGGCATGTCAGCATTTTGAAAAACCCTAACTTAACTCTGGTGCCGTGTCACATATAGAAATTTTTTGATATTTGCAACCATAGTAAAACAAAGACTTACATTTTTGATATTTATTTTATATATTTAAATGCCATTTAACAAAGAAAAATCAACCCAAAAAATGAGTTTGCGTGTCACCTCTGACACGCGTGTCATAGGTTCGCCATCACTGTAATATAGGGGATAGTTTCTTTGGTAATAGTCAAATGGATATTTGATTTATGACTGCACTAAGCTGCAACATATTGTGGAGAGGAAATGGATGTGTAAAAAATTTCACAAAGCAATCAAGGTGCCTCAAGATTCTGGCTTAGCACATCACATGGTACCTCACAGGATGGTGGAACCATTTGTTTCCAGTACTAAATGATTAAATTTTTGCTTCTGGTGGTTGTAGAGGTAGAAACTGTATGAGGAGACTAACCCTGAAGTCACTCTGTAGCTTTATCAGTCTGATGATTTCTCATGTAGGAAGCAAACAAGCAAAAACAAACAAACAAAAAAAACCTTCAGTAGGAAGTAGAAACGCTTCCAGTGGGGCTTCCAGAAAGGAAGGGGAGAGGGAGAGAAAGAAACACATCAATGATAAGAGAGAATCATCGATTGGCTGCCTCCTGCATGCCCCCCACTGTGGATTGATCCCTTAACCCAGGCATGTGCCCTGACATGGAATCGAACCGTGACCTATGTAGGTCAACACTCAACCACTTAGCCATACCAGCCGAGCTCCAGTGCGGCTTTTGATGCTAACTACACCTGAAGCATCCTCTAAAGCAGTACATCTCAAACTTCAATGTACATATAAATATTATTTGCAACCTTATTAAAATGCAGATTTTTGATCTTCATGGCCTGAGATTTTGCATTTATACAGAGCTCCAAAATAATGCTGCTATTTGCTAAATTTTGAGTAGCATAACTAGTATACTATAAGCTACCTAAGAGCAGGGGCTGTTACCTTAACTCATGTTTTCTCTTAAGTCTACATCTATTTTATTTAAATTTACTTTGATTTATCACTATCTATCATCAATCGATTGGTCTCACAGTTTCAACAATAATTCAATGTTATTTATAGGGACACATTAAATAATTAAGAATAGATTATGTATATATGTATCCAGACAAAAGTGGGGAAAATAGGTAACATGAAGGAAGTTGTTGAATTTAGTTTCCTACTAGATGTAAGGCTAAAATGAGGCTCTAACTTGAGTGACCATAGGTACTGATTTGCTGAGGACATTCCTGGTTTACGCCTATTTGCATCAATGTAATAATTGATAATGCTTCCTGTTCTAGATTATATGAAAAAAGCATATGGACAGCCTACTGTTAACCCTTTTAAGCAGCTTTTTTAAAAATCTGAAATAACATAGGCCATCCTATATAAGAAAGAGGTAATATGCAAATTGACCATCACACCCTTGCACAAGATGGCCACCCCCATGTGGTCAAAGATGGCCACCACAAGATGGCTGGCAGCGAGGGCAGTTGGGGGCGACCAGGCTGGCAGTGGAGCAGTTAGGGATCGATCTAGCTAACAGGGGAGTGGTTAGGGGGTGATCAGGCTGGCAGGCAGAAGAGGTTAGAGGCAATCAGGTAGGCAGGCAGGCGAGTAGTTGGGAGCCAGCAATCCCGGATTGTGAGAGGGATGTCCGATTGCCAGTTTAGGCCCGAGGGGTCCCCGATTGGAGAGGGTGCAGGCTGGGCTGAGGGATAACCCCCCCCAGTGCACGAATTTCATGCACCAGGCCTCTAGTACATTGATAATTTAACTGCTTAATGCATAAGTGGAAAATGTCCTTACACAAATGCCCAGGTATTAGAAAGATAGGATAAATAATGTATAATACTCTTAACACATTTATTCATTTTACCACTATGAATAATGATGATACATTGGATATTAAACCTATAACTTTTTATGTATATAATTATAATGAAATTTCATAAATTTTATTTGTATTATAGTTTATAATATAAATATCTTGATTTTTAAATACAATATAAGTTATTTATTATTTGGAGACACATATGAATCTCATCACTAGGAATCTTGACAATTGGTACTGGAGAATAAGATATCTAAAATTTACTTTCAGTTTCTCAGATTGTACATCTAAATACATAAAATGACTATTAATCTTATACTACCCCATAAGGTCCCACAAAAATAATAAGGGACTTTCTCTTGGATTACATTTCACTTTGCAATTAAAAAAGGGTAAGGAGGTCCTTCATCAAACTTTTATTTAAGGGAAAAAGGGTGTCATGAAAGAACTTAAGGTCATTAGTTATTAATAATATAAAGTTACAAAGCAGAAAAAATCAAACTTTTATTGGCTTCCTGCAGATTTTTAGCAGCTTCATTGATTAGGTCTTGATAGCAATAAGATTTCCTGGAAATACATAAGAGAATTTTTAATGTGTTCAGATCTTTATACTTATTATTATTTATATGCATGGCTGTTTTTGAAACCATATAAATTAAAATCTAATTTTAGCAAGCAGACTGTCTACAGTAATTATTAACCCTCTATTGATTGCACAGGCCATTAAAAATATATCTTGTTTACTAGCCTAAGAGAAACTTTACCTTATAAAACAATTTAATTCCAGAGTTCTACTTTGTTCTAGAATAAACAACTTTACTCCAAGAAGTCTTGCCAAATCTGCTGGCCTAGATTGGATGCTTCCACAGTGTACTTATTTCATACCCCATTCCTCTTTCAAAACACTTGTCAAAATTTTAATTTAGTTACTTGTTTAAATATACATATTGCTCATCAAACTATTTATTTATGAGGAGAGGCAATGTATCTATTTTTCTTATCTTTTTGATACTCAGCTCATGGCATAATGCTTTGAACATAATAGGGGCTCAAGAAATAAGTATGCATGAGGCAAAAGTTTATACATTTTTAGATATTATACATGGCAAAAACTCAACTTAAATTATAGTTTATATTTTGCAGTATAGAAAGTGGTAAATGAGAGCATATTCCCTAACCATCAAATCTGGATTTGTAAATGGTGTTAAAATAATGATAAAATCTATGAAACATTGCATTGCAAATGTAAAAATGCTTTAGTTTACTTTATATTATTTTTATGTTCATTGCAAATTCCTAACGTTTTCTATTGTTTCCTTTCATGGCTCATCTTCCTTTCTCAAGTCTCAACGCAAATGCCATGTTCTGAGAGAAGATATACCTAACTACTCTATTTCTCTGTATTTCAAGATCACATTTATCACCTTTGTAGGTGTTATAAAATCTACTCATCTTGTATATTGGTTTGTTATGTATTTTCCTCTCACTAATTTAAATTCCATACATACATACATCTTGCCAAATTTCATGATTCTATCCTCAACATCTATCATGATGCCTCACATAGTTAGTGAAGGAATGGATAAATGGATGGATGAATATGCTATAATATATATATATATGCTAGAGGCTCAGTGCACAAAAGTAGTGCACGGGTGCAGTCCCTAGGCCTGGCTGGCAATTGAAGCATGAGCATCTGGCATGGAAGGGCAGATCCCAGCTGACCTCTGGGCCCTGGACAGCACCAGGGCCCCCTGGCCCCCACATGCCCCCCTCCACCTGAGTCACGGCACCCGAGTCCCCACACAGAGATGCAGTGAGAACAGCCAGACGCTGCAGGCTGGGGCGCAGTGTGGGCCTCTGGGCCATCCAGTGGCACTGCACAGAAGCTGAGCAGGCAGTGTGCTCTCTCCCGGCCAGCTTGCAGACTGGCTCCTGCATGAACCCAAGGCAAGCCCAACTGGCCCCTGTGGTCCCTGTCCCGGCGGCTGAAGCTCAGCTCACCTGGAAGAGGCTGCGCGGGTGGGGGCAGGCTCCTCGTGGATGCCTAGCACTGATTGCCCCTTGCCAGTGCCGCATCACTGATGCCCGTCATGTTCCGTGCCTCCCCCTGGTGATCAGCACAAGTCATAGCGAGCAGTTGAACTCCAGGTCGGTTGAACTCCTGAGGGGACAATTTGCATATTAGTCTTTTATTATATAGGATTCCACAAAAAATGTATATTACATTGAAATGGTACACAAAATGAGATGGAGCTATTGTGTTTCCCAAAAAATAATTTCTGATATAATTTTATTTTGGAGCCCATATCTGTTTGAGTCCAAAACTTGTCAAATACATCTTTTGGTAATCTAGGCTCATAAACTATTCCATAGCTGAATATTTTTCGAAATCTACCACTAACTATCACATAGTTTAGTGTTGATGCCTTACAGCCTATATCTTGCTGCAAAAAGGAATTTATCATTTAATCTCTTCTTTATAAAACTCTTAAACCAAGAAGAGATAAGCCAAAGAACTTATATACTTATATGCATAGCCCATGGACATGGGCAATAGGGTGGTGAAGAAATGGGAGAGGTAGGGAATTGGAAGGAGATGGGTAAAGGGTGGGAAAATGTGAGACATCTGTAATATTATCCTATATAATAAAAGCCTAATATGTAAATTGACCGAACGGCAGAATGACTGGGAGAATGTCTGGTCACTATGATGAGCACTGACCAATAGGGGGGAGACTCAACTCAGGACTTGCCCCCACCCTGCAGGCCCCAGGCTGGACCACGAGGGTGCCAATGTCCCTCTCCCCACATCGCCCTGCCAGTTGCCCCACAGATCAGCCCTGATCACTGGCCAGGCCTAGGGACCCTACCCATACACAAATTTCATGTACTGGGCCTCTAGTCAACAATAAAAAACATTTTTTTAAAGGAAACAAACTAAGTAGTTTCTTAGTTCCATGATTAAGGAATATTATTTTTATATGTGTAAGAATATTTAATTTTTCATTATAGTTTCATATTTATCCCAAAAGTATTAAATCTGACAGATAGTAACTCTAAATTGAACAATTGTTATTCTTTGAAAGAAATTATCTATAATTATATGTAGTCACAAGAGTTTGTTTAATGGGTAATAATAGCACTCATTTTATACAATAAAGTTTGTCAATGTGTGTAATACTTTATATAAACACATTTATTGTTAACATTCTGGCAAGAAATAAATGGGTAGTAAAAATAGTTTAATAAAAGGAGACTCATTTCAAAGTTGTTACACAGGATTTAGGGAAAAAGCAAGTGGTAATACAGAACATAGGCGAAAATAAAAAGGGAGTCACGGTTCAAGTGCCCATCAGCAGATGAGTGGATAAAAAAGCTGTGGTATATTTACACAGTGGAATACTATGCAGCTATAAAAAATAAGGAAATCTTACCCTTTGCAACAGCATGGATACAGCTAGAGATTATTATGCTAAGTGAAATAAGCAAGAGAAAGACAACTACCATATGATCTCACTTATATGTGGAATCTAATGAACCAAATAAACTGACCAACAAAATAGAAACAGAGGCATGAATACATGGAACAGACTGACAGCTTTAGAGGAGAAGGAGTTTGGGCAGCTGGGTAAAAAATGTGAAGAGATTAAGCAAAAAACAACACATATACACTAGTATCCCAGTGCACGACATTCATGCACTGGGAGTGGGGGGGGGTCCTTCGGCCTGGCCTGTGCCCTTTCACAGTCCTGGAGCCTTGGGGGATGTCCGATTAACGGCAGTTGGACATCCTTAGTGCTGCTGCGGAGGTGGGCTGCTGCATTCACCAGGTGTCAGCCCAGCTTGTGGCTGAGCAACGCTCCCCCTGTGGGAGCACACAGACCACCAGGGGGCAGCTCCTGCATTGAGCATCTGCCCCCTGGTGGTCAGTGTGCATCATAGCGACCAGTCATTCTGCTGTTTGGTCACTTTGCATATTAACCTTTTATTATATAAGATAACACAAAGACACAGAGAACAGTGTGGTGACAACCAGAGGAAAGGGGAGTGGGGGTAGGTGGAGGTGGGCAAAGGAGGGGAAAATGGGCACAAAAGAGACTTTGCTTGGGATGATAGGTATACAATGCACTGTGAAGATGATGGTTTGTGGATCTGTACACTTGAAATCTGTATGGTTTTGTGAACCAATGTCACCCTAATAAATTCAATTTAAAAAAAAGGAGTAATGGCCACCACAGTAATCAGATTCCTGTGACAGAACAAGACAAAGAACTGAAGAGCATGGAGCAGAAGGGATCTATAGACAAATTTGGGTACAACACAACATAATGCACACATGACAAAGTTCAGGAAATGCTTGATTTTGATGCCAAATATTTATGTTTTTAGAAAAAAAATAGTAGTTTTTATTTTTGTGTGTTTCTGTCTCTCTGTTTTTCTCTCTCTCTTTATCCATACTTTCTCCCTGTCTCTTTCTAAGGAAAATGTTTTGTACCTAAAAGGAAAGCAGAATTACTGGGCTGGAGAAGCACTCCTGGACACATCTGCTCCTGCTGACATCTTTAAATTTTGAGCACATTAAATATAATAATAAATCATAATATCAAATAAGCTCAACAGTGACTTTGCCTATAATTCTGAAGTCAAATTAAAGAGATGAGTTAGATTGGGCTCACAGCAAAAATAAATAAATAAATACATACAAATAAAAATGCTAAAAGGAATTTGAGAACTTTTGCTACCTGCTATTAAATATGACTTGAAAAGGCTTTTTTTTCTACAGAAAAAGTTCTCTGATTCACTTTTTTTCAAGTGTTACATATGCAATTTGTGTATCATGTACTCATTTGGAGAGTTTTAACCTAGAGTTGTAGCAAAAGTGTATCAGAGTAATGATATAGATTATCTCAAGGTCACAGTGTTTCAGGGTAATTCCTAGCCCATCATATCCAGAAAGTTACCACATTCTGTTCCTCTTTCTGTAGAGCCCACTGGCTTTTGAAGATGCTTTCTACATGATGAATCTTATCAAGTTTACCTTGGTAGAATTTTCTTCATCTTTTAAATAATCCTATCTAATAAAGAGGGAATATGCTAATTGACCCACACATGTTGCAAATATGGTGGCACCTACAGCCAATAAGAAGGTAATATGCTAATTGACTGTCCTTCCCTCAAAGATGGCGACACCCACAGCCAATAAGGAGGGAATATGCTAATTGACTGCCCCACCCTCAAAGATGGTGGTGCCCACAGCTACAAGATGGTGGCACCCAGTCCCCTCAGGCCCCCAGCTGCCCATGGCCAGCCTGAGGCACAGGCAAGCCTCGGATGGTGGCTGCCCAGCCGCCCAGGGCTGCCCGAGGCTCAGGTAACCAGGGACGGCCGAGGCTTGCACTGCAGGCAGTGCCAGCAGCAGAGGTGTGATGGGGGCTCCACCTTCCCCTGATTGTTGGGTCGCCTCCACCCCTGAGGGCTCCCGGACTGTGAGAGGGGGCAGGCTGGGCTGAGGGACCCCCCTCCAGTGTATGAATTGTCATGCACCGGGCCTCTAGTTTTTAATATAATAGGGTGAAATGAGTAATAAGAGTAATGTACATTTGAACATCTTCAGTAAAATGTGGGAGCACATCTGATATATAATGGAAAAATAGTAGAGAATAAGATAGGCTCAAATCTTCATATCAGGGAAATTGAGTAGAAAAGAAGTTACGCAATGGCGCCTCTCTCTCTCTCTCTCTCTCCCTCTCCTCTTAAACAGAATGTTCTTTCTTTTTACTAGGCAATGCCCTAAATTCCTCTAAGAAAATACAATAGACTCAAGCTTGAAATATATACCCTATAGGAATATTTTTTAAAAATATGCTTTATTCATTTTAGAGAGAGAGGAAGGGAGAGAGATAGAAACATTGATGATATAGGATCCTCATTGAACAGCTAACTTCTATATGCTCCCACCAGGGATTGAGCCCACAATCCTGGCATGTGCCTTGACCTGGAATCAAACCAGTGACCTCCCCTTTGTTCATGGGTTGATGCTCAACCACTGAGCCACACCAGCCAGACCCTATTGGAATAATTGACACCAAGGCCAAAGTCAGAAACACATCAGATAATTGATATTATTATTGAGTTCAGATTAATTGAGGTTGCATTACATAAAGCTTTTAAAGAACTGTGAAATAAACAATTTTTAAATAGGTCTAATATTTTAAACATTTTAACTGACATATGTTCACTTCCCTTTAAATCATCTCCCTTTTTTATTCACCTGCAAGGTTGAACCACAAAATTTATCATCCTAGTGAACAAGAGAAGGAACAAGAGAGTATCACCACCAAGAAAAAGCGGTCACATAATACCTTTGACTTTAAAATTTGCGTCTCCTTATAAAATTTGGGATAAAATATTTCTTGTGGTGAGATGATAGATTTGTTAATCTCACAAACATACTTTTAACAAGTCAAGAGCCAGGCCAGGTGAAATAACAATAACAAGAATTATCAGAACTTAGACATTTCTTTCATCGTGTAGCTAAGTTATGCTTTCCATCACTAATGATGAACCATGCGATTTGGTGGCTCCACCAGAAATAAATCCACACCTATATGGTCAACTAATATATAATAGGAATAATGATAGTCTTTTCAATAAATCATATTGGAAAAACTGGATAGATACATACAAAAAATGAAACTAGACCATTTTCTTATACCATATACAAAATAAACTCAAAATGGATTAAAGACTTAAATATTAGACTCAAAAGCATAAAACTCCTCGAAGAAAACATAGACAGTAAACTCTTTGATATTGCTCTTAGCAATATTTTTGGGGGGGTATGTCTCCTTGAGCAAGGGAAACAAAAGAAAAAGTAAACAAATAAGACTACATGAAACAAAAAAGTTTTTGCACATCTAAGGAAACCAACACAAAATTGAAAAAAAAACAAAAACACTGAATGGAAGAAGATATATTCACCAATGTTATGTCTGATAAGGAGTCAATATCCAAAATATATAAGGAACTTACAACTTCACACACACACACACACACACACACACACACACACAACATGCAATTAAAAAATGGACAAAGGACCCGAATAATCACTTATCTAAAGAGGACATACAGATGGCCAATAGACATATGCAAATATGCTCAACATCACTAATCATCAGGGAAGTGCAAATTAAAGCCAAATGAGATATCACTTCATATCTGCCAGAATGGTTATTATCAATAAATCAACAAAAAAACAAGTGCTAGTGAGGATGTGGAGAAAAGGGAATGCTAATATACTGCTGGTGGGAATGCAGCCACTTTGGAATACAGTGTGGCTATTCCTCAAAAAATTAAAAATGGAACTACCATATGACCCACTTTTGGCTATTTATCTGAAGAAATCCAAAACACTAATTCAAAGCCATATATGCAGCCCTGTGTTCATTGCAGCATTACTAGTATTTATAATAGTCACATTACAGGCACAACCTAATGGCCATTGGTAGATGAATGGATAAAGAAGTGGTATATACATAAAATGGAATATCACTCGGCCATAAAAATAATGAAATTTTGCATTTGCGACAACATTCATGGATCTAAAGGTTATTATGCTAAGTGAAATAAATCAGTCAGAGGAAGAAAAGTACCATATGATTTCTCTTATATGCAGAATCTATAAACCATAATAAGTGAACAAATAAAACAGAAATAAACTCATACAGAAAAAAAATATGGTTGCCAGATGGGAACTGTGGTGTGGGAATTGGTGAAATATGTGAAAAGAATTAAGAAGTGCAAATTGCCAGTTATAAAAATAATCACAGGGCTTGGCCCATGTGGCTCAGTGGTTGAGCATTGACCTATGAATCAGTTCATGGTTAGATTCCCAGTCGGGGCACATGCCCTGGTTAGGGCTTTGATCCCCAGTAGGGGGCATGCAGGAGGCAGCCGATCAATGATTCTCTCTCATTATTGATGTTTCTATCTCTCTCTCCCTCTCCCTTCCTCTCTGAAATCAATAAAAAAATATTTTAATAAATAGTCACAGGGATTTAAATAGAGCACAAGAAATATAGTCAATAATATTGTAATCACAATGTATTGTGTCAGATGGGTACTATACTTATGGGGTGATCACTTCATAAGGCATATAATGTCTCATCACTATATTGAACACCTAAGACTAATTTTGGTGGGACATAAGTAGATTATAGTTTTTCATATGGAAAATAATGCAACAATGAACAAATAATAATCCTATATAATAAAAGCCTAGGTGGGGGTCGCGGCGTCCTCGCGTGATGTCATCACAAGATGGCTACCACAAGATGGCCACCACAAGATGGCTGCCCTCCTAGAGTAGTTAGAGTAGATACTCCAGGATACACTTGATCTGGGGAGGGGTGGCAAGGGTAGGAGGAGATAGGAATGAAGAAATTTCCAAGAAATTTTCTTATGCCCTAAAGGTCATTCAGGGAAGTTAGCTGTTTGACTGGCTGAAATGGTGGGAAAGAATTAACCCTATATCAAAAGCTAAAAGGTAGGCCATCCAGTCTCACAACCAAAAATTAGGGTGTCAGGGACTCCAGATGCTATTAAGATTGAGCCTTATATCTAATGAAAGATGAATGGGATCAGAATTGCCTGTGCTATGAAAGAAAGTGTCTTTGTGTGTGGGATAAAACCATGAAGAAGATTAAATAAGGAAGCCATGTTTTCTTTGCACTTCTGAGTATAGCAATATTGCATTTGTGACTCCACAACATGTCAGGGCTAGCCTGAGATGTCTAAGAACCTCCGTGTAGCAAGAATTTATATGCACCAGGCTTTAGATGAAGCTCCTAAACTAAAATTAGTGAGAGACACCATGTTGAGGCCTTGGCTGTGGTTGTGAAACAGATGGTTTCATTTGCAGAACTACATATGATAAAAACAGTAGAAAAGGCTCATTTTTAAGTCTTTCTTAATACTATATTTGAACAACTTTTCTGAAAGTTAAATCCAGTTCCAGCTGTTGAAGCTCCTCCATTAGTACAAAGTTTGGGGTAGCCTTGCGAGAGAGAGAGAGAGAGAGAGAGAGAAAGCAGAGTATAATACTACTTGAAAGGTTACAGGAAGCTAGAAAACATGTCTAAAACGTGTCTTAGCTGAGTTGATCTCAACAACTTATTTTTCTCTACCCAGAAAGCAGATAACAATGACTTGGGGAAAGGAAATATGTTGGTAAGGAAGTCCCCACTTATTGCTGTTTTTAGGTCAAGGCAGCTGCACATGCCCTGATGATGCAGATGATGCAGACCTAGCTGAGGCTCATTTCCATACAAGGGAAAGTAGCTGATATTTTAGCTTAGATTAGATAATATTTAGAATAGAATAGAATAGAATAGAATAGAATAGAATAGGCATTAAAGAAGTGATTATTTGCCTATCTTCATACAGTGAATTAACAGCCTTCCTTCTTTCTATACAACATTTTTTTCATCATGGTCTTGTCTACTACTCACTATGAATTTTGATCTCAGTCTGAAAGCAAGAGTTTAAAATAGATAAGATGCAGTATTATTCCTGGAAAATAAAACTGGTATTTAATTAAGGGTAATAACTGAAGCGACATATTTTTGTCTAAGGATATGGCATGCCTTATAAAATATCTTATTAATATGTTGCACATTAACCAGAAAGAAAAATAAAAATGGGTAAAAATGACTTTATGAAGCCTGTAGCTGTAGGAATCTTCAAGGGCTAAATAGCCAAAGCCAACATCAAGAAAGGATTGCCTGAAACCCAAGTAGCCATCTGGAGTTAACATAGGTACTGTCTCACTCAAAGTGCAAGAACATGCACTCCCCACTTTAGCCACAGGTGCACCACAGACTGTTGAATTCAATTTATTTGTCTCTTTCCTGTAGGGAACTGTATGCACAATTCTTAGAATGTTAGCAGTGTATTATTACAACCCCACATACACACACTAACGTGTAAGCTCCACAGGAGCACAGATTTCACTCAGGCTTGTTCAATGCTGTACTTGAGCAACTAAGACATTGTCAGATGGTCAATACATATTTATTAAATGAATGAATTAATAATAGGGGCAATATCCTACCTTTAAAAATGAATTTCCAGTGGTTGAACTTCTAGCATTATAGACAGGGTCCTTATATTACAACCTCAAGGCTACTAAATTATGAAAAATTTTATCCTAATGAATATATCATACTGCCTATACCACTTATAACTACACCTCTTATCTGCTTATTTGTCAAGTAAAATAATGCCATACATTTTATAAAAGTGTACTAGAATGTTAATATTTTTATAAAGCATAGATATTAAATTATTCATACTAGGACAGTAATATTATCTGAAGGTTAGGATATTTAGGCCAAGAAATATATAACAATACTTTTTTAAAGCTTAAAATTAGAGTATAATGAATCAATTCCTTTGCTTGAAATAACAAATAGATGACACTTAGAGCTGGATTAAAGAAATTGAATACCTATGAATATGACCAGTACTTTTGCCTGGGGAAATTTAACTGGTAAAATTATATCAAAGATTCAGAATTTTATCATTATAAAGAGCAGTAGCAATTATTTAGTTTAATTCACATCCTTTTTAGTTATGTCTTATTTTGTTTTTTTTTGTTTATGTTTTTGTTTGTTTTTTTACTCTCATATTTCCCCAGGGAATGGTTCTCATTGAGCTATGAATTATAGTAAAATGCCTCTTGGTCACTGGGATAGCCACATAACCCAGTCTTTGCCAACCACACTCATTAATATGAATGCTGAGGAAGAGAAAGTGTCCACAAAATACAGTATCAGTTTGTTGAATACTTCAGGCTAGCTTTGTACAATAGTTGCAGGAACTAATAAAATACCTTCTTTGTGGAAGTTAACATTAGCTGATTTTCTGTACTGTGTAACTAAAACAATACCGATTAATGGGAAATATTAATACCTTAATTATATAGAAGACAATTATAATGAAGAAAATTACCTCATACCACTCTACTCTTTAGTAAACAATCCAAGAATTGCCAGATAGCTTTATATGCAGTCTCCCTTCTTTAAACTTATCTTTTAAACTTCCATGACTTTTCTTGCCTCTGCTATTTCTTCTTGGTGAAAACATCTACTTTTGTATTATTTATGTGTTGGGATATTGATACTACTGGGTCTTTCTGCTTAAGCACAACTTCTGTCAGTTCTGCAACTTCAAAACTACTTAGTGGATTCAGTAGCAGCAAATGTCTTCAACCATCTGTTTGCAGTTTATTACAGAAATTGGATTAATTTGCCTTAGGGGTTTCATAAATGAGATCCAGAAAACCCTAGATGTCCTCTCCATTTAGAGCTTTATACCAAGTCTCTCTTCTCATGTATGTTCTCTTTTCAGTTAGAACAAAAGGTAGAGGAAGCCCATAGCCATCACCAACTATGACTTTGTAACTATTCTAATTCTCTTCTAATTTTTCCACTTTATTTTAACATTAACAAATTTTAAAGAAAACAATGTATTGATTACTTTTAGTTAAGTGTAATAGAGACTTCCACTGGCCAATAAAATCAATTACCCCTTTTATAGTCTACAGCCCTAATTGAGAAGCAGCGGCCTAAATAAGTCTATATTTGCTTGGTTGTGTGTGTGTTTTAATCCTCATCTGAGGATTTTTTTCATTGATTGTTTAGAGAAGTGGAAGGGGAGGAGAGAGAGAAACATTGATGTGAGAGAAACACATCAATTGGTTGCCTCCGGAATGTGCCCTGACCAGGGCAGACCTGCAACAGAAGTACATGCCCTTGACTGGGAATCAAACCTGAGACTCTCAGCCAGGGATGAATAAGTCTATATTTGTATACAAACATCTAGGTGTGACCATATGACTAATTGTCATCAATGGAATTCAAGTGAAAAAATGATGGCCACTTCTACATCAAGCCTTTGAAAAAAGAAATGTACCTCTTTCTTTTCTTTTTTCCTCTTTCCATTGACTGGATATTTAAAATAATGAGACCTAATAGATGTACTGTCTGATACAGTAGCCATTAGCCATATGTGGCTATTTAAATCTAAAATGACTAAATTAAATATAAGTTCCCCATTCATATTAGCCACATTTCAAAAGTTTAGTAGATACATTCTCATCATTGCAGAACTTGCTATTAAATAGCACTGACTCAGATAATGGTGGAGACACAAAATGGAAAGAGCCTTGTTCATTGACTCTTAGTGAGAAGAGCCACCTAGCCATTGGATACTTTGAGAGTGTGAAATAAACCTCGAGTTTGGTCAGGTATGCATTTACATATTTAGGGTACATATTACATAGTATTTTGGCTTATCCCAATTATTAAGCTTGATGGCTATTTTAAAAACCCTTTGAACATATTTTTGTACCTTTAGAAGATCCCCTATATACTTTTGCATTTTGTTTGATGGATTTTTTTTTTTTTACATTCAAAATCAAAACAAAATAGACCAGCCGTGGGCAAACTACGGCCCGCGGGCTGGATCCAGCCCGTTTGAAATGAATAAAACTAAAAAAAAAAAGACCGTACCTTTTTATGTAATGATGTTTACTTTGAATTTATATTAGTTCACACAAACACTCCATCCATGCTTTTGTTCCGGCCTCCGGTCCAGTTTAAGAACCCATTGTGGCCCTCGAGTCAAAAAGTTTGCCCACCCCTGAAATAGACCATGTATTTTAAAGCAGAAGGGTTTAAGAAGTAGCATAACTAAGAAAATAGTCTAAAAGAAATATGGCAATGCATTCACAGTTTAGGAGCAATGATAACATTTTAGGTTTCTGCTAACTCCTACTTACCTTAGAAGATAAAATCATTATAAGCACAAGGCCATGAAGAGCATGGTCTTTGGGACCAGAATCTTTGGGTTTGAGTATTGCTTCTGCTACTTGATGTTCATGTTTGTAGTTTTATGAGTATCTATAAAGAACAATTGAGAGAGAGGAATCAGGCAGGTGTAGGTCAATATATCAACTTAATTACTGCTAAAAGCTGGGTTGGAGAATATGGATTAAATGTGTGCCACTAATGAGCTTCAAGGTACTCCTGACCACACCAGTGTAGATCTTGGCATAGTCCACTCAAGGGAAATTTTGAGTGTTCATGGAGGACTCACTCAGGACTTTTGCTTCTCACTGAGGGAGGAAATTATAAAACGGCAGAGTGTAAATTTCCCAAATTTAGGAATTTTGATTGATTAGCATCACCCACTTTATAAATTCAAACTAAGGTCTACCTTTTACTACTTGATAATCCATTTCTCCACTGTGTAGAGGCAAAAAAGCAGAGCAGAAGGTCAGAAGGGTAGGATATAGGGAAACTATCTCTTCAAGAAAATCAGGGAAAAGAGCGAGGTTTTGGTATTGTGAATCTGTGCCTTTCTATGGAAAATGGATATGGTAATAACACTTGGGATTGCCATGAGTATTAAAAGAGATAATTTGTGTAAAGCATTAAACATAATGCCTTATAAATAGAAAATTCTTACTAATGTATTATTAGTAATAATAGCAGTTATGCTATTATGTTTCTGTTGCCTGAACTTTCATAATTGGTGTTTAATTTTTTAGTAGGTTTACAGGAAAAGTTGATATTTTATTTAGTCATAAATACCTCATTTTTGTATGAAACAGAGGTGCTTTTGTTTTTTAATGAAGTCATTTGGAAAGAGAACTATGCTAGATTTCTAAAGGAGGGCAATAACTAAAAAAAGTTTTACGGACACTCTAGGAAATTTAATCATTACTTTCTTTACAAATTTGTCTGGATCCCAGCCAACACTTAAATAATTGCTTACAAATATCTGAGAGGAAAATTATATATTTCAATCAAAAAATAAAAGTGTTAATTCTTTAAAATAAAAAAAGATAATAAGCATGTATTCTTATAATTAGCATTTATAAGTGGAAAATATTAGGGAACATTGAGATTTAACAGGACTGAAATCATCCATCTGCTCAGTTTTACTGATCTATTAAAGAGTTCTTTAATATGAGTACATGACAGTATACTATGGGACTGTTAGGAATAATAGGTGAGCTCAACATTATTTCTGCATTCAAGAACTTATAGACTGGCTGGCCAGTATGGCTCAATGGTTGAGTATCAACCCATGAACCAAGAGGCCACTGATTCGATTCTAGGTCAGGGCACATGTCTGGGTTGTGGGCTCTATCCCTAGTAGGGAGTGTGCAGGAGGCAGCCATTCAATGATGTTTCTCTCTCATTAATGTTTCTTTCTCTGTTCCTCTTCCTTCTTCTCTCTAAAATCAATAAAAAGTATTTTAAAAATATATAGACTGTGCTCACTTTGGCAGGATATATACTAAAATTGGAATGATACAGAGAATTGCATGGCCCCTGCGCAAGGATGACATTCAAATGCATGAAGTATTCCATATTTTATGTATATATTAATATATGGAATATGTGTCTAAATATTATAATTCTGTGCAGAAAGTAAGTCTGAATAACAAGTAAAATTAGTGCTTTGAGAGGAAAACTATTTTCAGATGTAGAGTTCACAGTAAGTATTATTTTCAGCTATGGGGTGCTTATTTGAGGAAGCAAAGTACCAATGAGAGCTTGATGAAAGGAGATGGCATATGGACTAGAAAACTTTTGGACAAAAGTCATGGCGGCAGGGTGTTCCATGCTGACAAAACAGGTGGTGTAATTATGAAAACCAGACTGTTTCCATTAAGATAAATTGAGGATACAAGAAGTCAGAAGCAGTACATGAATTTGTAATAAAAATAAATTATTTGCCATATAATTTATAGTTTCATTTAATAAAATTATTAAGAAAATAGCTGAAACTCATGTTAATAGATGTAGATAAACTTTTAAAGCTAAAATGTTTAGGATTGACTTGAATTTTATTTTATTTTAATTGGTTTAAAAACAAAGAAAATATCCAAATGATTCAGATGTGGTTTCTGAAGAAGTGTTTTATGTTAATAGTGAGCTAGGTTAAATGTCATTACCTCTTTGTAGACATATTGAAATTAAAGTTAGTTTCAAAGAGGAGGGAAACTTGCAGTGAAGATAATATGGAAATGAGAGATATATCTCCATCTCTTTCACATGAGCATATAGTTTATTAAAAACTAAGTTGAAAAATAGTAAATTATATTGCTGAGTTTAACATAAAGATGTGTACTGTATTCAGTTTCAAGCACAAATCTTAAAAAGCATATGAATACTTCAAGAAAATTTATAATTAGTGAAAATTTATAAATAGATCTCCAAGTTGTATTATTTTATATTGGATAGATAAAATAAACAACATTATAGGCAGGTAAATATACACACACACATATACACACATAGATTCACAGAAATTCATACAAGAAACATAGCAAGTTATTTATGCATGGGGATATTTAAATTGTAAACAATTATAGTTCTATTTCTTTGTTCTTGTTCTCTAAATAAACAATATCTACATTTGAAAATCCTATCTAATAAAGAGGGAATATGCTAATTGACCCTCACACCATCACAAAGATGGTGGTGCCCACAGCCAATTAGGAGGGAATATGCTAATTGACTGCCCCGCCCTCAAAGATGGCAGTGCCCACACCCAATAATGAGGAAATATGCTAATTGACTGCCCCGCCCTCAAAGATGGCAGTGCCCACACCCAATAAGGAGGGAATATGCTAATTGACTGCCCCACCCTCAAAGATGGCAGCACCCATATACTAATTGACTGCAACATCCTTAAAGATGGCGGCACCCACAGCCAATAAGGAGGGAATATACTAATTGACTGTCATGCCCTCAAAGATGGCGGCACCCACAGTGACAAGATGGCAGCGCCCAGTCCCCTCAGTCCCCCAGCCGCCCAGGGCCGGCCCAAGGTGCAGGCAAGCCTTGGATGGCGGCTTCCCAGCCGCCCAGTGCTGCCCGAGGCTCAGGTAACCAGGGCTAGCCGAAGCATGCACTGCCGGCAGTGGCAGCAGCAGAGGTGTGATGGGGTGTTGCCTTCCCCTGATCACCGGGTCACCTCCCACACCTGAGGGCTCCCAGACTATGAGAGGGGGCAGGCCGGGCTGAGGGACCCCCCCACTCCAGTGCATGAATTTTCATGCACTGAGCTTCTAGTATTACAGTAAGTTTCAGTATGTCCACTGTATTTCAACTTTTTATAATTTGTATGTTGTTAAGTTTTATCTGCAATATTGACCCATATATAAAAGCTAGCAATAAAGAAATGTCAATGTTTCTTCACTGAGCTGTACATATACTGAAATTGAATAGTAAACAATAAATTATATTGTGCAAAATAAAAGATATACAAGCAAAATAGGTGAAAACACACATTTTGTTAATGTCCCTTCTATAGGGATTTTGAAAAAAAAAACTTCTTAGTCATTGTACGGCAATAATGTATTATGTTTGGTTTCTTTTAATCTAAGTTTAAGGAGTTGTGAAAGATAAGTTATGGCATATTACATACACTGACATTTTAAAATAAAATTGTTATATCTGTCTGAAAATATCTCATATCACCCAAATACCATAAAGATCTGTACAACCACACCATTGTGAAAAACAATGTATCAATAAAGCTCTTATTTCACAATCAGAAACTTTGTGTTGTTTTCTCCTTGAAATCATATTAACATTGCACTCCCTCCACAAAATCTTAGGATAATATGAGATATTTTATGTTTAAAACTTTCACTAATCACATTAGTGTATGTTTCTGTAACAAAATGTTTACCTAAATTGACATCATTTTTATAAATATTCTCTCATAACAAATCTCTAAATGCTAAATTTTCTTGTCTTATTACCAATTATAAATATTAGTAGTAATTAATTAATCAAAGCACTGGCATCGTATTTTATAAATTTTGAAGAATTCAATTTACCTAAAGTGTAAAAAGTTATCAAAAGTATATTCCTAAATGTTTTTTGCTTCCTCATTTGGTTTATATACCTGTATATGGATATTACTTATTGCTGGCATAGTCAAAACATGACACCAATTCAATTTCTTTTTATCATTTTAAAGATGTAAGTGCTGAGTAACTTCTTCGTGAAAATAAATAGATAATAATTGAGTTTTGCTATAGAAAATGTCTCAAGTCTTTGTACTCTGAGTTCTCTGGTAACTAGATTAGGGCATCTTTGTTGAAAGCAAACAACTGAAAATCACCTGAATCAAAAAAGAAGTGGATATATAGTCATTATAGTAGTAATTTTCTTAACATTGACAGCAATATTGTAACTTTTTACATTGTTAAACCTATAGGTATTTACACTACTAGACAACCCTAACATAATGAGTGTTATGAAAACCTTTTTTCTGTAAAATGAGAGAATGGTGAAAGAGAAGGAGAAGTGGGGAACCAAGATGATGCCTTGACCCTGATACTCATTCTCATTGACACAATTGAATTTTAGGGCAGAATATACATGGTAGTTGATGGTGTGAAATTTGCTTCATTTAAAATTATCTATACCTGTATATCCATTTGAAAGTGCTGAGGTATTTCCTAGATACCATTTTTCTAATTATCTTTCTTTCATTATCATTCTATATTTAACTGTGATTTTTCCTCAACTATTTTTTTTTGGATGGCAATGGACTTGATAGGAATGGGAGCAATAATGTTAGGTGTTGGAAGAGAAAAAATGGCGGCCTGTTGTGCACCTCCTCCTACTCTGAGAAGCACTGCATGCCAACCACACCCTGGATTTTGACTTTTTCAGAGGAAACAAAAGCAGAGGCCAATCCTATGGGTTTAAACAGTCTCAGGAGCCCTCAGTGATTGGATTGGGAGAGGAGCTGTCCACCCCACTATCCTGGGAACCAGACTGGTACTTTCCCCACATGGGAGAGCTGATAAAAACTCCAGGTTTCCAGCCAACCCTGTTGATCTCAATACAAGGATCTCTGTCAAGCCGAGGGCAGAGTAATATTTTGGGCCACTTACTGAGTAGTAGCTCTAGGACAAGGAAACACACCCATCACATTCCCTGAAAGCTAAACAGCACCTCCTCTGCCTAAAGCACTTTCAGAAACAAACTTTTTAGCGATTAAGATTGACAGCTGGAGGGCAGGCAAAGGCAGGCAGGGGTGGACCCTGGGGACCCAGGTGAAGTTTGCTGTCCCAACCCTGGGTCCCATGTTGCTAACAAACCTACTTTAGAGGGCAGATTGGCCCCTCCTGCTTGCAGGCAAGGCCTGTAGAGATAGACACAAGCAGTGGATCAGTGGATCCCTTGGAGCTTCAAGCAGGTTGCTGAAACTAATACCACTTCACTAATCATCTGAGAGATGCAAATTAAAATGACAATAAGGTATCACCTCACATCTGTCAGAATGTCTATCATCAACAAATCAACAAACAACAAGTGTTGGTGAGGTTGTGGAGAAAAAGGAACCCTCGTGCACTGCTGGTGGGAATGCAGACTGGTGCAGCCACTGTGGAGAACAGTATGGAGTTTCCTCAAAAAACTAAAAATGGAACACCCATTTGACCCAGTGATCCCACTACTAGGAATATATCCCAAGAAATCAGAAACACCAATCAGAAGGAATATATACACCCCATGTTTATAGCAGCACAATTTACAATTACTAAGATTTGAAAACAGCCCAAGTGAGCATCCGCAAATGAGTGGATAAAATAGCTGTGGCACATTTACACAATGGAATACTACACAGCTGTGAAAAATAAAGAACTGTTACTATTTGCAACAGCATGGATGGACCTGGAGAGTATTATGCTACGTGAAGTAAGCCTATCAGAGAAAGATAATTATTACATGATCTCACTCATATGTGGAATGTAATGAACAAAATAACCTCATGAATAAAATAGAACCAGAGACATAGAAGCATGGAACAAACTGACGAATTTCAGAGGGAAGGTGAGATTGAGGTGGTGGGAAGTGAGTGATTAACCAGGGAACTTATATGCATATATGCATAACCAATGGACACAGACAATAGTGTGGTGAAGGCCTGGGAGGGGTGGGTATGGGGTGGAGAGGGTCAATGAGGGAAAAAAAGAACACAAAGAATCACATGGACATGTGTAATACTTTCAACAATAAAGACAAATAAAAATAAAGTAGGACAAAATTTTTCTTGCAAGAATAGGCAATCAAATATATACAAACAATAATTTTATTGAGTGATATATTGGTTAGCTAATTATTTTAAAAAGGTCATTTTTCTAGCCCTACCTGGTTTGGCTCAGTGGATAGAGCATTGGTCTGTGGACTGAAGGGTCCTAGGTTTGATTCCAGTCCAGGGCACATGCCTGGGTTGTGGGCTCGATCCCCAGTGGGGGGTGTGCAGGAGGTAGGCGATCAATAATTCTCTCTCATCATTGATGTTTCTATCTTTCTCCCTCTCCCTTCCTCTCTGAAATCAATGAAAATCTATTTTTTAAATGTTATTTTCTAGATTTTGAGACTTTTCCAGAGTTTGTAGGTTTTCTAATGTTTTGTTGTTATAGTGTGGTTCATATTATAATTATAAATAAATAAGGGGCCCAGTGAAAGAAATTCGTGCATGGGGGGTATCCCTCAGCCCAGCCTGCACCCTCTCCAATTTGAGACACCTCAAGGGATGTCTGACTGCTTGTTTAGGCCCGATCCCACTGGGATCGGGCCTAAACGGGCAGTCGGAGATCCCTCTCACAATCCAGGACTGCTGGCTCTGAACTGCTTGCCTGCCTGCCTGCCTGGTTGCCCCTAAAATGTCCTCTCCTCCTGGCCCAGTCACCCTAACTTCCCTCCCTTGCCAGCCTGGTCGCCCCTAACTGCCATCCCCTGATGGCCTAATTGCCCCTAACTGCCCTCCCCTACTGGCCTGGTTGCCCCCAACTGCCTTCTTCTGCTGGCCTGGTCACCCCTAACTGCCCTCCCCTGCAGACCTGATCACCCCCAACTGCCCTCCCCTGCCAGCCATCTTGTGGTGGCCATCTTTGACCACGTGGGAGTGGCCATCTTGTGTGTTGGAGTGATGGTCAATTTGCATATTACCTCTTTATTATATAGGATATTTAATTTATTATCTAATATAAATCAGAATTTTAAAAAAGCAAAGAAAAATATATAGGGGCAGCTAATTGGAGTATTAGTTTATGCCATCAAAGAAATAAAATATCAAAATCCATCACATAGCTCTTAGAAGTGAGCTAGTTTTCAGATGTGGGATACAGTAAAGCTTGCATTTGTTTTTCTCCAAAATGACTTACAGCCGTGCTCAGTTACACTGGGGAAAGAAAAAAAAATATTCATTTTGAGGACTGTTGAACAGACTCTAAGTTGAAAATGATAACAATGATACTAAAAGGCCCTAAGTATTATGCAACTGCTCCCATTACAGTGGAGCATATGGGGAACTGATAATAAATACAATTGACCCTTGAAAAACATGGGGGTAAGTGGCACCCACCTCTGCACAGTCAAAAATCGGCATATAATTTTTGACTCCCCAAACACTTAACTACTAATAGCCTACTGTTGACTGGAAGCCTTGAGGATAACACACAGTCAATGCAGATATATTTTGTATGCTATATATATTACATACAGTAATTACAATAAAGTAAGCTAGAGAAAAGAAAATGTTATTAAGAAAATCATAAGGAACAGAAAATACATTTATAGTACTGTACTCTATTCATCAATACCATAAGTTTATATTGTCTGTTTATAAGATGAATCATCTGTCAGTACCTACAACAATATTGTCTTATATGATGGAAAACACTGTTGATGTTATACATAGTTCTAACATTATACATCAAAAGTGAAAAGGTAATGGGAAAACAAAATTCATATTTATTTATAGGTATAATGATTCATAAATTGATAACAAAGAAGCATCCGTATGATTGCTTTATGGTAGCCTAGTGTAATTGATACAATTGCTTCATGGTAGTAAAGAAATCTCCAAAAATGTTTCAATATATTTATTGAAAACAATCCACATATGAGTGGATCCATGCAGTTCAAACCTGTGTTGCTCAAGGGTCACTTGTAGAGTCTTGCCTGAGCTTTGGTTTACAGGGGGTGCACCTGGTAATCCCACCTGGTAATCATTTTCCTTGTACTTGAATGTATAAATGGGATTGGCATGTTTGGGAGTTGTCTCAACCCCCACATTAAGAGCTTGACCTATGGGGGTAAGGGCTAACATAGTGGGGAAGCTAAGAAGAAGCCTCTTAAACTGTTTCACATCACCCAACATACCAAATAAAAACCAATCTTGCATCCTGGGTAGTGTGTGGTAGAAATAAATGTCACCTTGCAAGATATAAAGGGTTCAGAGTGGTTATATCCATCATATCTCCATTTAGTTTACCAGTATCAGCCCTGCAGAAATGGCATGGATCCTGGATGATGACAGTAGATTACTGCAAACTCAACCAGTGATAGCCTCAATTATAGCCTCTGTGTGAGAGAAGACCATCACAGCCTCAGGTACATGGTTTGTGTCCAGTGATATGGCAAATGGATTCTTTTCTAATACTTTGCATTGGTATGGAATGAACAAAAATATTCATAGATTTGCTCCAGGGTTATATCAACTCATTAGCCTTCTGTCCCAATGTAGGACAAAGAGAGCTGAACTATCTGGACATCCTGCAGAACATCACATTGATCCACTATGATATTTAACTATCAAGTCTAGATGAGCAAATTGTGGCTAGCATGCAGAAAACTTTGACAATATGCATACACTCAAGTTGAGAGAGAAACTCAATGATGTTTCAGGAGTTAACATTAAATTTCTCAAAGTTTTTTTAAAATATAATTTTTATTGACTTCAGAGAGAAAGGGAGAAGGATAAAGAAATAGAAACATCAGCCCTAACCAGTTTGGCTCAGTGGATAGAGCGTCGGCCTGCGGACTGAAAGGTCCCAGGTTTGATTCCAGTCAAGGGCTTGTACCTTGGTTGCGGGCACATCCCCAGTAGGAGGTGTGCAGGAGGCAGCTGATCAATGTTTCTCTGTCATCGATGTTTCTAACTCTCTATCCCTCTCCCTTCCTCTCTGTAAAAAATCAATAAAATATATTTTTTTAAACAGATAGAAACATCAATGATGAGAGAGAATCATTGATCGGCTGCCTCCTGCACGCCCCACACTGGGGATCAAACCCACAAGCCAGGCATTTGCCCTGACCAGGAATCAAACCATGACCTCCTGGTTCATAGATCAATGCTCAACCACCGAGCTACTCCAGCCAGGCTATTTCTCAAACTTTTAGAGGCATATTTGGATATCTCTTCCAAAGTAAAAGAAAAAATAATTTTACATCTTATATCATAAAGAATAAAAGTGTCATGCTGGTGAGCATCTTTAGGCTTTGAGACAGCGTATTTAACCCCTGTAGATACTGTCACAAGTTTTGACAACAGTCTAGGGCTAGGCTATAAGAAAACACTGTAGTAGGTCCAGGTTGTGATGTAAACAGCCCTGACTCCTGTATATGATACAGCCCTGGTATTAGAGGTATTGGTAAAGGAAAATGCTGTGTGGGGAGGATGAAAAACTCCAGTGGAGGAATTATCACAGAGGCTTCTCCTACTGTCTAATCCTGTCTCTGCACCTCTAGAGCTCTATGATAGGTGTTGATCATTCATAAATATCATTCATTACAAACACTGTCTCAAAGTCTGATCCAGAGAATCTAACCTGCATCAGAAGGCAGAGGAATATAGCTTCCTCTATGTCCATGGAGATAAGAAAATGAACACACAGCATAGCTTGCATCACATCAGGTGGTGCTTTCTTATCCCAGACTTTTCACGACCATCTCTTTCCAGTGTATTTTGGAAAAACAAAGTTCGTCTCACTAGGTCTCATCTTCAGTCATTTCTCTCTTTGCTCTTGCTCTGCTGTCTTCTGTTTCCCTTCATTGCTCTTAGCTCTACCAATAATGGTAATAGTTATTACTTAATAGTTGCTTTTTTATGTGACAGGCATTTTCTGAATTCTTTGTATGACTTAACTTATACAATAGCCACAACAGAACTATTATTCCCCCATTTTACAGATGAGGGATCTGAGCACATTGAAGTTGAGTAATTTGCTTGAATTAATAAGCAAAAAACTGGGAATAGTTTCCAATCCATGAAAAGTGTTAATGTTCCCAAAACTATATTTTCATTAACTGAAAGCATCCATTATTGTGTCATTTTTATCTATGCTAGATATTACCCCTGTTCTATCCTACAAAATGCCACTGACCAAACACAACCAAAGTGATCAGATTTTTAATGGATTTGGAGATATTTCAGGGTAATTACTTACATGCTAATAAAAATTTAACAAAGAATGTCAGTCTTGAGTTTTCATAGGCAATTTGCAACTTTTACCTGCCATGGAGTGTTCCTCGTTGGTTGTGACCTTTCCTAAGTACATGACTTCCTACCATGATCTAAGATTTTCTCTCACTGTATATTAACCATCCTGATATCATTACTCTTCATTTATGGGCACTTTTCTTCTTAATTACTCAAGAAACAACTCTCAAATTCCTGCTATTTTCTAAAATATGCCACACTAACCATTTCTTTGCGTTACTCTTTTTTTATACTATATGCCATTGAAGGTTGAGGAGAAGGGTTGTTCTTTTTTATTTTTATTGATTTCAGAAAGGAAGAGAAAAGGAGAGAAAGAGAAACATCAGTGATGAGAATCATTGATCAGCTGCCTCCTACACGTTTCACACTGGGGATTGAGCCCACAACCCGGGCATGTGCCCTTGACTGGAATGGAACCTGGGACCCTTCAGTCCACAGGCCAATGTTCTATCCACTGAGCCAAATCAGCTAGGGCAGGTTGTTCTTTTAAATGGAAAAAAAATCAAGTAAAATATTAACCCAGACGTAAAGAAAAACAAAACAAACTTTCCCCCAAGAATATACTTTCCATATTCCAAATGTTTGAGATACCTGAATTCTGTTTCTTTGTAAGGTCAGTTTTGTCATCCTTATGTATTAAATATGCATATAAATATTCAAATACATGTGCATATAAAATATCACTAATATGAAGGTTTTTTTTCACTATGTTTCATTTACATTGCTATTAATTTATTTGGCCTTAACACAATATTTCAATTATTTTAGCTTTATAATATGTTTTATTTCTATAAACGAAACACCTCTGTTATCATTATTCATTTCCTAAATAACAGCAGCTCTTTGTACACATTTATTATGTCATATGAATCTATAATAATTTGTTAATTAGAAAAAAAACCCTGTTGAGACTTCCATATGAATAGCTTTATATTTATAATTCAATTCAAAGACAAT
Source organism: Myotis lucifugus (assembly GCF_000147115.1). NCBI lineage: Eukaryota > Metazoa > Chordata > Mammalia > Chiroptera > Vespertilionidae > Myotis > Myotis lucifugus. The sequence continues at coordinate 11,158,351 of NW_005871068.1, forward strand.
GTATACTATGAAGAGACTGAATCTATAAATTTTAGAATTTATTTTGTGAAATATTTCATATATAACAAAAGTGTATAAAGAGTGTCTGGCTAATAGAGCTGTTAAGAGTGTGGTTTCTGGATCCAAAGAGCCAAGACTCAAACTACACTTGACCACTGGTTATACTAGTATGACTATTTACTTAACATGAATGAATCTTTCTTTCCTCATGTGTAAAACAGACTAATAATAATACTTATTGCATAAGTTGTAGTAAACGTTAAATACGGCAATTCATGTAACTCAGCATACTGCATGACATAAAGTGTTCAGTAAGCATTATTATTAACTGCATCATCCTTAGAATAAACACAAAAAATTGTTAAATTGTCTTGTAAATCTTTGACTAATCTCATCTCTGTATACCTTTTAATAAGATAAATTGGAGTTTTGTGTAATAGGAAAAGATCTAGATTTACATTATAGGGATGATAAAATTTAAATTATGTAGTGGCTTGAAAAGATCTTTGCTTCTTTAAATTATAGAATATAGCTTCAAAGGATAGAAAATCTATTATAAGAGCTTTAGAATAGATTTTGACTTATTTTCCTGACTACCAATCCAACAATTTGGAAGAAATCCATTGTAAAGTTACACCTGAGAGGTCAAACTTCCTGGACTTAGATTCATTTCACTTTGATGGCCTCTTTGTTCTTTGCTTTTGCTAATATCACCTTGAATGACATTACTGTCTAAAATTAGTGTTTATGGCATTTAATTTTATTCACTTCTAGGTGAATCTAATCCTTGGATGAGGCACATTCCTGTGGCTTCTGGGGTACTAATCTCAAGTCATTTGAATTTATTAACAAATCCATGATCTGAAGTAAATTACCCATTAGTTTAATGCTATAGCTAGTTATTTGATAAGAGTTGAAAATCATTAACCTGAAAAGAAACATCTTGGAGAAACACAAATTTCTTTCAGAATTAATATGGTAGTTCCATAAATTGCTTCATTTTCTACGATCTGGTTCAGAAATTTACTCTCTTCCATCTCCATGATCAAATTAGACCATAAGTTACATGCTGGGCTGCTTTTTGTTGCTGTGGGATGCTAGTAGGCTATTATCTCACTGCTAATGGTAGCCTTAGTGGCTTCCCATGGTGTTCCTTCCAAAGTTTCCAGGCCATTGTTTTAAAAATATGTTTAGGTTTTTTATAGCAAATGGTTGTTAACACATTCTTGATAGAATAGAGGAATAGTGGAATACCATATCTGTGCTGCTGGAGAGTCATTTTCAGTTGTTGTTTTGCTATTAACATGAAAGGATCCTGTTTTCTCAAAAAATTCAGTCTACTTTACTCAACTTACTATCTTTGTAAGGTTGATAGACTCTTCTATAGAGGATAAAGTTCAGTGTTTAAAAGAATAAAAACAGGTTATCTATAGGATTATAAATGGTACTTAAAAATGATACATTCAGTTTGTTATATCCCATTAATATATTAATTGCAGTTATAGAAATGAGTCTACAGCTTGGAAAGTTAAAAATGCAAGATGAATGTTCTACTAATACTAAACATATATATGCAAGATGAATGTTCTACTAATACTAAACATATATCTAAAGTGCTAGATCATGTATAAATATATTTATAGTGCTTTCTTCATGCATCTTTTGCATATCATCATGAAATCATTTGAATTATTTTACATTATATCCATAAGAAGAATTCTAAGGATTCTTGTAACTGGGTATAGATGAGTCATGCTTTATATAGAGAAAAAATTAAGAGAGAACATAAAAGTGAGTATATTATAACAGCCAAATGGTATAATCTATTTATTCATTTTTAAATGTGTATAGCATGCCTGTTATGTGCTACTTACTGGGCATACCTAAAAACAAGGGAAAATAGCCATAAGATTTTGACATCAGGAAAACTCAAGAGTGTTTCAAGAAGAAAGAATCGGTAAATGTTTCCAAGTAAAAGAAAGCCTAATTGTCTACCATACACATACATAAAAATCATTATATACTTGATAAAAAGCAGTGGATTAAAATGTAAATGAGAGAAAATACAAAATACACAGGGAACATTCACAATTTAATTAACTATTAATGAATCACAATTTAATGATTATGAAGGAGAAAAAAATGAGACATTGGCTAGAAGATCCACAAGAAAGAATATCTCAGTTTGTAGGATGATGGAAACCACAGAGATAGAGGGACTTTGATCTGATAGAAAGACACCTTATCCCACTCTAACAAGATGGAATGCTAAGAGATGTTTCAGTGAATCCAAAGACTTCAGTTATTATGCTCTTTGCCCGCACTGTGTATTAGCAAACCTTGGTCTTGACGATTATCAAGGTTAATTACCTCAGCCAGTACAGTAAAACTTTCTTTTGTCTGCTGGTCTATTGACATAAAAGCCCCAAAAGGTCAGGTGCCAGTCATAGATTTCAGTATAAAATAACCCTCAGTGAATCCCTGAATAAAATATCCCCTGCCTCCCCCCTGTCCCTAGGAACCAGAATTTCTATCTCAGCATAGTTTGAGTATGTGAATAGAGAAGCACAAATTCTTCAGAAAGTTATTGAAAGTGACGTTGATAGGGAACAGTCTCATTTGTACCCCTTTGTTTCTAAAAATAGTTAATATATAAATGCCACATTGCATTTAAGTTATTATGGAATATAGGGTACTTGTAGTTCATGTTCACCAGATTTGATTAACATGGTATCATCAATATAGTGAACTTGCTTGGTGTTTTGTTTTGTTTTTTAATTCTTGTCTCTTTTAAAACTCATCATAAAGTCATAGCTCTAATTAAACACTCAGCTAATTTCCATAGGTTGTATCTGGTTTAATTTATCTATTTATTTAGATGTTCAGCTTTTCATCATTTATCCAGCGGGGATACTTTTCAGCTGGCTTCTTTGAATTTTGAGCATGCAAACATAATAAAAAACAAAGTATGTTGATCCTTTTTGACTGATAAGATGTTCAGCTTGTAGCAGACATTTTTTAAGACAAAAGGAAAAAAAATATCCCTTAGTCTGAGGTCCTGGTAATCACCCCACACACACATACACACCAAATCTCAACTGCTTAGACTATAAACTTCCCACACAGTACTTCAATATGTTATTTGAACCTTCTGAAATAAAGTGTGTAATAACGTAAAGGATCTAGACATCCTTAGTGATCCAATGACGTGTAACAAAATCTCAGTTCAGTTTGTTTCACAATCCAATTTCAAAACTATTCAACTTGATACTTGACCATGGAAGGAGAGTCTCTTTTAGTGATATAGAATAAAGCCCTTGATTAAGGGTTAATTTCCAATGTGATCTGGTCAATGCCTCTAAGTTTGCCAATTCTTATTCATCTCCCAAAACTATTCATGCTTTCTGAGAATAACTAGATATGTGTCCCATATTAATCTTCAATTACTCCTAGAAATAATACCTGCTAGGTCATACGGTGTTATGAGTTGAATAGTTTACCACCCCACAAAAAAGATATGCTTGAATTCTAATTCCCAATACCTCAGAATATTGGAAGCAAGGCCTTTACAGAGGTAATCAAGTTAAAGTGAGGTCATTAGAATGAGCCCTAATCTAATATGACTGGTATCCTTATTAAAAGGGAAAACTTAGATACAAACACGCACAGGAAGAAGCCATGTGAAGATGAAGACCGAGATTAGGGTGATGATTCTACAAGCCAAGGAATATCAAAGATAGTGAGAAAACCACCGAAAGCTAGGGGAGAAGCATGGAACCGATTCTCCTCACAGACCCTCAAATGAGAATAACCCTGCTGGCATCTTGATCTCAGACTTCCAGCTCCCACAACTGGAAGAGAATAAATCCCTCTGTTTAAGCCACCCAGACTGTGATACTTTTGTTACAGCAGCCCTAGAAAATTAAGACACAAGAAGTCTTCCATCTTAGCAAATTTAGTGAAGAAAAAATATTGTGTTAGTGGTTCTCAACAAGTTACCCTATATAATAAAAGCCTAATAGCTAAGTGTCTGACAGTTCATTCGACTTGTCAACCAGTCACTATGATGTGCACTAACCACCAGGGGGCAGATGCTCTGACCAGTAGGTTAGCTTGCTGCAGGGGTCTGACAGATCAGGACTGGGCTAGAGGGACCAGACACACCCTGGAGCCCTCCTGCGGTCCCTCCCCAGCCCTGATCGTGCACCCATGCAAGGGACCCCACCAGTGCACAAATCTGTGCACCGGGCCTCTAGTTTCATATAAATATTTTTTTGGCCAGAAAAAAAAAACTTTAATGGCTATGAGGTAGGCCTTTAAAACCACCAGCTCAGTATGATATTTTCATGCAACACTGACTATACTGAATGGATTTTTTATTTTATTCTGATATAAAAACTTTAAAAACAATTTATTTTATTTCTTAGCTACTAGATTGTTTCTTCTTCATCTGATGTAGCAGGAAAGTGAGCTCCACAACTTTTTCAAGAAACCTCTGGATTCCTAAACAGATTGGGATTGAAGTTTCAGTCATCTCTACATTTTTTTTTGTACCAATACAAGTACTGAATGTTTCCAAGGCTTGGGGATTCTTTCCCTCTCTTTTTACCAGCCTGTACTTTGATTTATTTATTTTTTTAATGATAAAGAGGTAGAAGTTTCAGGATGCCAAGAACAGTTAAAGGCTCTTACAGAGCCTTTATCCTGAATATAACTATTAAAAGCAATATGCAGGTACTATCTCCACCTGAAGGAGGGGATCTTGAATAATCAAAATAATTTTGATTCTCAGATCCCCTTGCCTTACTAAATGATCAGATGTCAGTGATAAAATTCTGGCCCATAAAAACTTTCTGCAGTGAAATCATAGGAAATGTTTTGCCAAAGGGTGGGAATCTTATTTTTTCTGAGGCAGAAATCATGGATCTATAATTAAATACAGTGACAGTTCCTTTTATCTTATTTGAGATAAAGAGAGACACATGTTTCCTTAGTCTCTATAAGGGCTTTTTTCTACCATAAATAAAAGGTTCTGGATTCCTAAACAAATTAAATAATAAGCAAATGGCAATTTTTTCACTCAATGTAGATATGCAGCTTATTTTTGAAGAAAGGGCACAACAAATTTTATTAAGAAGCATGGTTCTCATTTATTAGTCCAATCTCTCTCTTCTCACAACAAGATCATTATATGGCAATTCCAGGAATCTCTGGCCCCATTTAAGCAATGTACGTTAGAAAAGAATAACAGTTTACAAGTTTTAGTCAGCTATTTTTCCATGTATACAGAATTACTTGTATGTTATTAGCTAAGATATGTTTCCAAGAAACTGTTATATTTACTTGTGGCTCAGGAAGGCCTTTTCAGTTTCTACTTTTGTTGAGGTCAAAAGTCCTTGGAGACTTCTTGTAAACTACTAATCTTGATCTCAGAAAGAAACATGAATAAGTCACTATTTACTGAGTGCTTACTGTGTGCCTGTCACCTATATTATCCTACTGATTCCTTATAATAGCATTAAACATATGTTATATTTTTACTCCCATTTGACAGGTGTGAAAAATAAGGCAGACAGCAGTTCAGATATTTATCCAGGTCTGTATGATACAAATTACCGTGCACCTAAGGTTTTCAATCCTGCTCCAGTGTGAGCTGGATAAATAATCTAAGGAGTGTTACTTTATCTCTTTATTCCTCAATGCTTCATCTGTGAATAGGGTACCCGGTTGTTCTTAAGGTTACATAAAACAATGAAGAGTTTAGCATAGTGCAGCAGTTCTCAACCTGTGGGTTGCAACCCCTTTGGGGGTCGAACGACCCTTTCACAGGGGTCACCTAAGACCATCGGAAAACACATATATAATTACATATTGTTTTTGTTATTAATCACTATGCTTTAATTATGTTCAATTTGTAACAATGAAAATACATCCTGCATATCAGATATTTACATTATGATTCGTAACAGTAGCAAAATTACAGCTATGAAGTAGCAACGAACATAATTTTATGGTTGGGGGTCACCACAACATGAGGAACTGTATTAAAGGGTCGAGGCATTAGGGAGGTTGAGAACCACTGGCATAGTGCCTGATACAAAGTAAATGCTCATGAAATGCTAGCTATTATCATCATTATGAAACCATCTAATTGTCTATCATACATGTTCCCTCATCTGGGAATCTTTGACTCTATGACTAAGATGACAACTTCTTTACAGAATAGTTGCTAAATGTGACTATGTGTTCTGCCATCACATTTAACTCCAATTAAGTATTTCTCTTTGAACTAGTTCCAAACTAACTTCAAGATTTCACCCCATTAGCAGTTTCATATGTTATGATATTAAGATGAAAGTTAGCATTAAATAATTGCATCTGTTCACTTGAAATAGTATGTAGACTAAAGCAGCCACTAATGCTTCAGCACCCACATAATTGCACTTCATATTCCGCATTAATATTCTTGGGGGAAGTCTCACTTTAGTTATTTTCTTTTCATCTTCAGCTTAGTTCAGATAAAAGTATTCCCTTAATATTGCCTTCCACAATACTTGATTCAACAACACTTTTTTATCTTGTATTAGGACACATTTTTTTTTCTTCAGAATTTTAGTTCATTGGCTAAGAGCCATATGTATTCCTCCAGCTACAGTATTTGAAATATTTTTAAAAAGGTTTCTAGCTAGTTATTTGTAAATGCCTTAGCCTTATTTTAGCAACATAAAATTTTTCTTGTACATTTAGTTTTTTAAAAATTTTGCCTGAATTTTTGTTCTAAAGAAAACCTTTCTCTAAGATTATCAAATGTCCAAAAGTGTGTGCAGGAAAAAGTGAAAGTATAAATCACTACAACAACCCTTCTCACATCCCACATCTCAGACATAGCCTTCAGAAACAATCTGTGTGCATCACACATATTATTTTATTTTACTTTAGTTTTTTATTTAGGCAAAGAAACATATAACATTATATATATATATATATATATATATATATATATATATATATATATATATATATACCTTCCCAACAACTTCCAAGCATATGGTACCATGTCAACTGCATGCACATTGTTGTTGCAATCCATTCCAAGCACGTCATCTTATATGATTGAAACTCTACATTCACCAAACAACAAATTGCTACCTTCCTCATCCCTCAGCCCCTGACAGCCATTATTCTATTTTCTGTTTCCATGACTTTGAAAATTTTAGATGCCTCATATAAGTGTTATCATGCACTATTATCCTTCCATGACTCATTTATTTTATTTAGCATGAAATCCTCCAAGGTTCATCTATGTTTTGCATATGACAGAATTTCCTTCCTTTTAAAGACTGAATAACATTTCATTGTATGTATGTACTATATTCTCTTTATTTATTGATCAACTGATGGACATTTAGATTGTTTCCATCTCTTTTTTTTCTTTTTAATTTTTTTATTGATTAAGTTATTACATATGGGTCCTTATCCCCACATTCTCTTGACTATTGGGAATAATGCTGCAACTATCATAGGTGTACAAATATATCTGAGATTCTGCCTTGAATGGTTTATAAAATATTTTCTTCCTTTATAAGATTTTGCCATTCAGATTTCTTGATACTTTTCCTCTTTAAATTGTTAACTAACAATTTCTATTATGTAAATTAATCTACTAAAGAATGTTTATTCTTGAGTTTACTGGTAAACTGCCAGTCAATATCAACCATCTTTTTTTTAAAAAAATAAATCTTTATTGTTCAGATTATTACAGTTGTTCCTCTTTTCTCCCTCCATAGCTCCCCTCCACCCGGTTCCCACCCCACCCCATGCACTTACCCCCCGACACTGTCCTCATCCATAGGTGTACGATTTTTGCCCAAACTCTTCCTGCACTCCCCATGCCCCTTAACCCCGAGAATTGTCAGTCCACTCCCTTTCTATGCCCCTGATTCTATTATATTCACCAGTTTATTCTGTTCATCAGATTTTTTATTCACTTAATTTTTAGATTCACCTGTTGGTAGATATGAATTAGTTGTCACTTTGTTGTTCATAATTTTTATCTCTACCTTTTTCTTCTTCTTCCTCTTCTTAAAGAATACCCTTCAGCATTTCATATAATACTAGTTTGGTGGTGATGAACTCCTTTAGCTTTTTCTTATCTGTGAAGCTCTTTATCTGACCTTCAATCTAAATGATAGCTTTGCTGGGTAGAGTAATCTTGGTTGTAGGTTCTTGCTATTCATCACTTTGAATATTTCTTGCCAATTCTTTCTGGCCTGCATAGTTTCTGTTAAGAAATTAGCTGACAGTCGTATGGGTACTCCCTTATAGGTAACTAACCTTTTTTTCTCTTGCAGCTTTTAAGATTATTTCTTTGTCTTTTGCCCTTGGTATTTTAATTATGATGTGTCTTGGTATGGTCCTCTTTGGATTCCTCTTGTTTGGGGTTCTCTGCACTTTCTGGACTTGTAAGTCTATTTCTTTCACCAGGTAGGGGAAGTTTTCTGTCATTATTTCTTCAAACAGGTTTTCAATATCTTGCTCTCTCTATTCTTCTGGCACCCCCATAATTCGGATGTTGGTATGATTGAAGTTGCCCCAGAGGCTCTTTACACTATCTTCATGTTTTTGGATTCTTTTTTCTTTTTGTTTTTCTGGTTCGGTGTTTTTGGCTTCTTTGTATTTCAAATCTTTGACTTGATTGTTGGGATCCTCTAGTCTGCTGTTGGATCTCTGTATATTATTCTTTATTTCAGTCAGTGTATGCTTAATTTATGATTGGTCCTTTTTCATATCCTTGAGGGTCTCACTAAATTTCTCAGAGGTTTCTAGAAGATTCTTGAGTAACTTTATAACCGTGGTTTTGAACTCTATATCTAGTAGTTTGCTTTCCTCTATTTCTTTAATTTGTGACATGTTTCTTTGTCTCTGCATTTTGGCTGCTTCCTTGTGTTGATAGAGTGTCCTTGTGTGCTAGGCGTCCAATAGGGCCAAGTGGCTCAGCCTCCCCAGTCACCTGAGTTGGACACTCTTGGTGCACCTGTTTGTGGGCTGTGTACACAATCTTGTTGTAGTTAAGCCTTGATTTCTGTTGGTATCACTGGGAGGAATTGACCTCCAGGCCAATTGGCTATGGTTACCAGCTGTGTCTACACTGGAAAATCTGTTGCGCAGGAGACACCCTTATGGAGCAGGACTTGCTTCAGTAGGGCTTTGGTGCTCACTGAGCCTGCCTCTTAAGTGTGTCGCTTATGGATGTGAAGAGTTGTAATCTGGTATGGTCTCACACTGATCACTGGGTAGACTGGCTCTTGGATCTCCAAGGAGGTGCAAAGTCAGCCACTGCCTGAGGCCACCCAGCAGGAGCTACAGAGAGATCTGCAGATTCCTCCTCTTTGTTTGGGGTTTTGGAAGATGAGGCCCAGCTTTGACACAAGGCAAGCTGCTGCTGCTGGGCCTTGGGCCTTCTTTTGGAAGCTTTGAAGCTCTCTGACCCAGCTGCAGTTTGTTAGGTTTTAGGTTGCAAAAGGACAGGCCATTCATATGCAAAAGCCGCTGCACACAGCTTGGGTGGGGTTGTAAATTGGGTGGGGCAGCGTCTCAGGGAATCTCCAAAGTGGAGCAAACAGCAAAGGCTACCAGTCAGCCCTGCACCAGAGAGGTCCTCGGGTCTCTGTGCCCCATGGCCCCATGCAGGAACAATGATCGCTGCGAGCACCTCTGACCTTTCTGGCCTGATGCCAGACAGTCTGGTTTCTCCCCATATGAGTCTGGGTCCTCAGAGTCTAACCTGGAACTGGAGTTCAGAACAATCGGGACCTTGTACCTCCCTCCCGATTGAGAGAGACAACTCACCCAGTTGCCAGCCTGTTTCGCGTGCGCCTCCATACCTCCGCACCTCCTACCAGTCTCAATGTGCTTTTTTCTTTCCTTCTAGTTATAGAACTTCCACTCATACAGCTTTCCTGTTGTTCTGGATGATATTTGTTTTGCCTCCTAGTTTTGTTGTTTTAATGTGGCTGTGAGAGGCAGCAAGTACAGGTGTTTACCTATGCCACCATCTTGGTTGTCTCCAATATCAACCATCTTTACAAAATGGTTAGTATACTTAAGAATTACATCTTCTGCCCTGGCCGGTTTGGCTCAGTGGATAGAGTGTCGGTCTGCAGACTGAAGAGTCCCAGGTTTGATTCTGGTCAGGGGCATGTACCTTGATTGCGGGCACATCCCCAGTGAGAGGTATGCAGGAGACAGCTGATCAATGTTTCTCTTTCATCAATGTTTCTGACTCTCTATCCCTCTCCCTTCCTCTCTGAAAAAAGAATTAATAAAATATATTTAAAAAGAATTACATCTTTTTAGCATTTTGGATTTTCTAATAAATTCAATAATATAGATTTATAAATATCTTTAATTGCATTTAGATTCACAGAAATTCACTCGGCTTCAGTATAACTATTTATAATTATTATTTGAAGAGTAAATCAAAGCAAGAAGAAATAGTTTTCTGATTATAGAAAATTTTGTCTTAAACATTTTATCTGATGTAATAAATCTTTAACTGTGCAGTTTTAAGGGAAATGTAAATAATTTCATTGTTTACTTCTCCTGACAACTCCCAAATTTGCATAGATGAATTTGGAAGGAAATAGTACAAACAAAAGGAGAGCTAAAATCAAAAGTGTTCTTTTACTTAGGATCACTCAAATTCTAAGATTTATTTTCTTCAAGAAAGTTTACCAAAAAAATCATGCTATCGATGTAAACATGTAATATCTCCCAACACATTATGTTTTCCTGGCATCTTTCTAAGTCCTTTGCATTAGTTTATCTTCAGGACAGTGCCATTACACATATTTCTACCTTTGAAGAAAATTATTCTTAAATTGTTGACATCCCCCAAGCAGATAACCTTTCAGTTCTCTAGAGAGTATGGCAATTGACAATCAAATGTTGTCCCAAGCATCTTCAAATGAAAGACATTTAAACAAGTTTCAAAGTGGTTTACCCAAGAGAGAGGTTTCCTTGCAATTAGGGAAAACACTTGCCATACTACCATCAATGCCTTCTGTCGGTTTTTATGCATACTGCTTTCAGGTATGCATCTTCCATTTCTAATTGTATTTGTTTACTGATTTATTGAATGCATATCTTATCATAACCAGTTAATATTAGCCATAATTTACATAAATATAACATTTTAACATCTTTTTAAAAAAATATATTTTATTGATTTTTTAAAGAGAGATAGAGAGTTAGAAACATCAATGAGAGAGAAACATTGATCAGCTGCCTCCTGCACACCTCCTACTGAGGATGTGTCCGCAACCAAGGTACATGCCCTTGACCAGAATCGAACTTGGGACCTTTCAGTCCGCACGCCAATGCTCTATCCACTGAGCCAAACCCATTAGGGCACATTTTAAGACCTTGACTATTAATAATATACTCTAAATATTTATCATTTAAAAAATCTGTCAGGAACATTTTCTAAAAAGATTTGAAGTCAGGATGAAAAAAGCAAATACAATTTTGACTCTTCAAAAGAAAATCTGCTCAATACATAAACATCCCATATTATTGGACATGGTGATACCTTTGTAATTAGCTAGTTATTAATAACTAGAGGCCCAGTGCATGAATTTGTGCATGGGTGGGGTCTCTTGGCCTGGCCAGCAATCAAGGCCTATTGGGGGGCCGCTGGCCAGGAGGAGGGACCATGGAAGGTTGGCCTGCTGCCCGCCCCCCAATTGGGACCTGGGGGGAAGGGCTGCAGGCGGTTGGCTGTGGGAGTGCACTGACCACCAGGGGGCAGCTCCTGTATTGAGCATCTGCCCCCTGATGGTCAGTGCGTGTCATAGTGACTGGTCAAGTGGTTATTCTGGTTGTTCTGGTCATTCAGTCATAAGGGTCACTTAGGTGTTTATACATATAGATAGGAAAAAGCAAAGGGAAGCCAGACATTATAGGCATGTCATTTAGGCAGCTTCACCAGGAAGCTGCAACTTTGTGTTCTGCAGGGAACCACCAGCCCATTCCCTGCAGATCACTGGGAAAGGGGTACCACAGAGGGGAGATAAATGCATGTGCAATGAGTCAGGATGACAAAGGGAAAGTACCTGTCAGTTAAGCCTTGGGAACTATGGATTGGTTAGAATAGGCAGGGCCATTGCAACCTCTTGAAAATTTGGGGATGCACAATCCCCCAAACACTCTCTCTTGGCTCACTCTTAAGCTAGCCTGATGCTGGACTGGGCACTACTCCAACATGGAGTGAAAACTCTGGACACTGGCTCTGATTCTTGCTCTGCTGAAGCCACAGCTACACTTCTTCCTTGGGGGGACAAAGGGAAACAGGACTTTGGAGACTCAGCAGTTTGATCCCAGTTTATTTATGTAGAAATAAAGCTTTCTGCAATATTTCATTCTCCGCTACAAGTCTCAGAAAATTATTTTTCTCGGAATGTCACAAAAAGTCCACTCCCACGAGCAACAGGTGGGGATGAAGAGCTCCTCCAGCAATAACAAAGGGACAAATTAAATTTAATTAATTTAAATTAAAAATAGGTAAATATAACAACGATATCTAAAGTGGGAGGTTCGGTATCCTTTATGCCATATAAAGTTAATTTTGTGCTTTATTATTTGAACAAAATATAATTTCAGTGCAAATGATAGTATAACAGATCCAATTATTTTTTTCTAGGACTAAGAAATGATTAATGTTTATTTAATATTCATTTGCACTAAATGAAAGCTTTGTAATGTTAAAAATGCAAATTACCTGGCTCAAAAAATTTTGGCAAATTCTATTTATCTCCCAATGCACACTTTTTCCCAAATATGATCCTTTATACCACAGACACACTTTTCCTGAAACATGGTCTTATGGGTTTAGCTTTTCTGTAAAATTAGTGGTTCAGTGCACAAAATTTGTGCATGGAGAGGGTGTTCCCTCAGCCCAGCCTGCACCCTCTGAAATTGGAGACTCATTGGGGTATGTCTGACTACCAGCCTGATTGGGCCTAAACCGGAAGTGGGATATCTCTCTCATAATCTGGGACTGCTGGCTCCTAACCACTCACCTGCCTGCCTGCCTGATCACCCCTAATTGCCTGTGCCTGCCTGCCTGATTGCCCCTAACCCCTCTGCCTGCCTGATTGCCCCTAACCTCTCTGCTTGCCTGCATGATCGTATCTAACTGCTTCTGCCTGCCTGATTGCCCCTAACCTCTCTGCCTGCTAGCCTAATCTCACCTCCAATGGCTCTCCCCTGTCAGCCTGATATCGCCCCCAATTGCCACCCCCTGCCAGCCTGGTCGCCACCCAACTGCCCTCCCCTGCCAGCCTGATCTCGCCCCCAATGGCCCTCCCCAATGGCCTGATCTCGCCCCCAACAGCCCTCCCCTGTCAGCCTGAACTTGCTCCCAACTGCTCTCCCCTGCCAGCCTGATCACCCCTAACTGCCTCCCCTGCAGGGTTGATCTCACCCCCAACTGCCCTCCCCTGCCAACCAATTTGGTTCTGATTGGTCAGTTTCCATGCCATTCAGCATCAAAAGCTCCACCTCCTAGGCAGCCATTGGCTCCTCACAGTTCACCCAGATTTGGTTCTGATTGGTCAGTTTCTATGCCAGTAAGCATCTCCAGGCCTATCTCCAGACCTGATCAGAGAGGTGGGGCTGATCAGCAGCCCCTGCAGAGGCCTGGAGAGAAAGAGAAAGAGAGGCGAGACTGCTGGTGAAGCCCAGAGAGAAAGAAAGGGGCAATGGCTGATCAACAGCTGTCACAGAGGCTGTGAATCAGACCCTGCCTCTTTCTCCCGGCCTCTCTGCGCCTGATCTGCAACCCCCTCAGTAGTCAGTACTGGGTCCCTGCACCCACACTGGTGGCAGTCAGTGCTGGGTTACCACAGCAACCCAACACTGACTGCAGGACTGACTTCCCGTGTTCAGTCAAAACTTCAGTAGGTTGTTACAGACCTTGGGTTTTTATGTATTAGGACTAGGGGCCCAATGCAGGAATTTGTGCACCTTGAAAGGAATTGTGGGCCACAAGGCTGCGGTAGGCACAGGGCGGGTCTTGGCCCATCCTCCGTGCCACCACCCAGCCCCACTCACTGTGATCCCAGTCCCCTGGCTGCCCAAAGCCCTGCTCCTTCTGCCACAGCTCCCACACAATGATGACGCTGGCCCCACTCATACCCACTGACAATGTGGAGCAATTGGGGCTGGTGTTAGGAGTGGATGTGAGCGGGGCTGGCACCATCAGTGGGTGAGAGCAGCGGCTGCTGCCCTAATCACCCCTCAGGAGCAGGGGGAGGTGGAGAAGCCCTCAGGGGTGATCAGGGCCAGCAGCTGCTGATGGTGCTGAGTGATCAGCAGCTGCTGATGGTGCTGAGTGATCAGGACTGGCACCGGGCACCAACAGTGGGTGCAATTGGCGGCTCCAGCACTGGCAGCAGGTGCAAGTGCCAGGTGGGACCGTGGCACACGGGAGCACAGAATTTTCAGTAACCACCAGAGGCTTGCCCCAATGACAGTGACCAGTGCTCCGCCTTGGTCTGGCACCCCTGCTCACCTGCTCCACCATCCCGCCAAGGCCAATGTCCGTCATGTTCCACACATGCCCCCTGGTGGTCAGCGCATATCATAGTGACCAGTTGTTTGGTTGTTCAGTTGTTCCACCGTTCAGTCTATTTGCATATTAGTCTTTTATTATATAGGATTGCTATTAATTGGAAGCAAGAGGTTATATCTACTATATAAAACAGCACTTACTCATTAATATTTTAAGCCTGGGAACATAAACACATATTTCTACAGATTCTTCTGAATAAAAAATCTAATTTGAATCTTGATATTCTGAAGAATTATAGCTATAGTGTTTTAATATTAATCAAATCAATTTTTTTATAAAATGCCCACTATAGTGTAATAGATAGCATAGAAGCAAGTTTACACTTCCATAGAAACTTGATATTTGACAGAGTGGCCATTTCAGGTCATTAAAGAAATGATAGGTTTTTTAATAAATGATGCTAGAACAATTTATTATTTATATGAAAGAACTGCAATTGATTCCCTACCTCACACTGTAAATAAAACTCAATTTCAGATATATTAAGAATTAATCATAAGAAATAAAACTTTTATATGTTTCATATGCATTGTTGAAGAAATTTTTCAACTCAAGGAGTAAAAGAAATGTAAAGGATTCCTTAACCAAAATATGCAACAATGTGTGAATGTATACTTATATTTATATACAAAGAATGTCAAAAGTCACTTTAAAAATGGAAAATATAGCCGAAACCGGTTTGGCTCAATGGATAGAGCATTGGCCTGCAGACTGAAAGGTCCCAGGTTCGATTCCGGTTAAGGGCATGTACCTGGGTTGCGGGCACATCCCCAGTAGGAGATGTGCAGGAGGCAGCTGATCGATGTATCTCTCTCATCGATGTTTCTAACTCTCTATCTCTTTCCCTTCCTCTCTGTAAAAAATCAATAAAATATATTAAAAAAAATAAAAATGGAAAATATAAACTGTGGACTTAACACGGAGATTTTCAACATATATGATCCCCAAGGAATTAGTACAGCAAATATTGAAGAACTTCTAGGAATAAAATTATACATACAAACAAATGGGGAAATGGGCAATACAGTTTAATAAGCAATTCACAGGGTAAGAAAAAGAAAAAAATCCATACATGTAAGACAATATGATGAACCTCTCAAATAATTGGAGATACAAAATCTCAAAGTGTGCCAGTCAGAGAAAGACAAATACTGTATGATCTCACTTATAGGTGGAATCAAATGAACAAAACATATCTAGGAATTAAATAGAAACAGAGGCATAGATACATGGAACAAATTGGGAGCTGTCAGAGGAGGAGAGGGGGATTGGTGGTTGGATGAAAGAAGGTATAAAGATTAGGGGTAGGGTAGGGTGAGGTAAGCAAAGAGGGGGAATGGAGACAGAACAAGACTTTGCTTTGGGCAATGGGTGCACAGTTCATTGTAAAAATGATGTTTTCTTAGTTGTACACTTGAAATCTGTATAGTTTTGTGAACGAATGTCACCTCAATAAATTCAATTTATTTATTTATTTTTTTCAAACCATAGATCTCACTTTTTATTTTTTTTTATTTTTATTATTTTTTTAAATTAAATCTTTATTGTTCAGATTATTACATTTGTTCCTCTTTTATTCCCCCATAACTCCCCTCCTTCCAGCTCCCACCCCACCCTCCGCCCTCACTCCCCACCCACTGTCCTCATCCATAGGTGCACGATTTTTGTCCAGTCTCTTCCCGCATCTCCCACACCCCTTCCCCCCCCAAGAATAGTCAGTCCATTCCCTTTCTATGTCCCTGATTCTATTATAATCACCAGTTCATTCTGTACAGCAGGTTATTTATTCACTTGATTCTTAGATTCACTTGTTGATAGATGCATATTTGTTGTTCATAATTTGTATCTTTACCTTTTTCTTCTTCTTCCTCTTCTTAAAGGATACCTTTCAGCATTTCATATAATACTGGTTTGGTGGTGATGAACTCCTTTAGCTTTTCCTTATCTGTGAAGCTCTTTATCTGACCTTCAATTCTGAATGATAGCTTTGCTGGATAAAGTAATCTTGGTTGTAGGTTCTTGCTATTCATCACTTTGAATATTTCTTGCCACTCCCTTCTGGCCTGCAAAGTTTCTGTTGAGAAATCAGCTGACAGTCGTATGGGTACTCCCTTGTAGGTAACTGAGTTTCTTTCTCTTGCTGCTTTTAAGATTCTCTCTTTGTCTTTTGCTCTTGGCATTTTAATTATGATGTGTCTTGGTGTGGTCCTCTTTGGATTCCTTTTGTTTGGGGTTCTCTGCGCTTCCTGGACCTGTAAGTCTATTTCTTTCACCAGGTGGGGGAAGTTTTCTGTCATTATTTCTTCAAATAGGTTTTCAATATCTTGCTCTCTCTCATCTTCTGGTACCCCTATAATTCTGATGTTGGTACGTTTGAAGCTGTCCCAGAGGCTCCTTACACTATCTTTGTATTTTTGGGTTCTTTTTTCATTTTGCTTTTCCGGTTGGGTGTTTCTCGCTTCTTCGCATTTCAAATCTTTGACTTGATTCTTGCGATCCTCTGGTCTGCTGTTGGGAGTCTGTATAGTATTCTTTATTTCAGTCAGTATATGCTTACTTTCTAGATGGTCCTTTATCACACCATTGAGGGTCTCATTAGATTTCCTGTACATCTCATCAAGTTTATCAACAGACTCTAGAAGCCTCTTGAGAGAACTCAAAAGTGTGCTTCTGAACTCAATATCCTCCCTTGATAGTTTTGTCCTGTTTCTTTGTCTCCACATTTTTTACGCTTTCTTGGTACACCCCCTAGTGGTCTTTGTGTGCAGTCTTGTTGTAGTTAAGCCTTGATTGTTGTAGTTAATACTAGAGGGATTTGACCTCCAGGCCGACTGGCTGTGATAATCAGCTGTGTCTGCAGTGGAAGAACTTGTGTCCTCTAGTGAGGTGCTAATCTAGCCTTTCCCCGAGGCTATCCGGCAAATGCCTCTGTGCAGGGCTTGGGCGGGGCGGGTCCCACAGGATCAACAGGGCGGAGGAGGGAGCAGTTATGGCTGCTCTCAGTCCGTCCCCAGGGGCTCTGCCTCTCTGTCCCAGCAACCCCTGCAAACCTCGGAGGGACCGTAGCCAGACAGTCCTGCTTCTCCCGTTTGAGTCTGGGTCCCTAGAGACTCGCCCGGATCTGGAGCTCAGAGTCTGAAGCTCCCTCCGGATTGAAACAGACAACCGCGCCCTCAGCCACCAACCCTCACGCGCGCACTCCGCACCTTAGTATTTTACTTCAGCACTACGCCTCCTCTGATTCTCGGTTCCTCCTAGTTGTAGAACTTCCACTCAGCCAGCCTTCCTGTGGTTCTGGATGATGTGCGTTCTGTCTTTTAGTTGTATTTTTGAAGTGGTTGTTCAAGGCAGCAAACTCAGGCATTAACCTATGCCACCATCTTGGTTTTCCAATAAATTCAATTTAAAAATAGTGTGAGATATTATTTCACTCCTGTGAAAATAATGGCAAATTTTAAGTCTGATAATATCAAGTTTTGGCAAAGATGTGGAACAGTAAGAAATTTTATCATTTGGTTGCTGGAATATAAATTGAGACAACTACTTTGGGGGAAAATGACATTATACAGTAGATAAAATGCCAATTATTTCAATCCTAGATGTGTATCTTAATAAAACATTCAAATTAATTGTTGATGTTTAAATAAATTTTGGTGTATGAGCTACAGTTAAGTCTAACAATTTGGTTGAAACTTCACAAACATGATATTGTTTTAAGAAGTTGCAGAAGAAAGTCTGGTCAAGATGTTAATGTAGGTAAATTCAGTATTTGTGGCCTCCCACAACCACATCAAAGTTACAACTAAAATGAAAAATAACCATCACTCAGAACCACCTGAAAACTAGCTGAATGGAAGTCCTACAACTAGGGATTTAAGAAGAAGCACAAGAATAGTAGGAAGGGTGAAGGTATGCAGCAGAATCACTGCACTAGAATGGGCTTGTCCTACACCCATTTGTGACAGTTTAAAATCAAGAGAAACCCCTAGCTGGTTTGCTCATTGGACAGATTGTAGTCCCTCAGACTGAAGGGTCCCACATTTGATTCAGATAGGGGCACATACCTTGGTTTCAGGTTCAACCCCCGGCCTTAGTCCAGGTGTGTGCAGGAGGCAACCAATTGATGTGTCTCTCTCACACTGATGTTTCTCTCTATCTCTCTTCCCCTCCCACTCTTTCTAAAAATCAATGGAAAAATATACTCAGGTAAGGATTAACAAAAAATAAAATCAGGAGAGATATTGTGGCTGTGGAGGTTTCCCTGAAGAGCAAAGTGTCCCAGCCCCACAAAAGGACCTCTAACCCAGGGTTCCAGTGTCAGGAAGAGAAGTTCCTAAAACTTTGGGCTATAAAATCCAGTGGGGAATGAAGCAGAGTAACACTGAGACTGTTGGAGCCCAGGCATTTCTCTTAAAGGGCCTGCATAGGAACTTACTTGGCCTCACTCCTGCTGAGCTCCAGCACTGGGGCAGCAGCTTGAAAGGAATGTGGGACATTTGGAGAGTAACTAACTTGTCTGGAATTAGGGTGAAGGCTGGAAGGGCTGCTTTCTCCCAGACAGCCCTCATTGCCACAAAACCAATAGGTAGATGCCATATCTGAATCTCCATCAACTTGGATCACACTTTTCTCCCCGCCCTAATGATTCCCTCAGACCCCACTCCTCCCTACTTGCAAGCTCATTCTAGCCATTTCCAGTAGCTTTTTCGAACAACTGGCTTGTCTGGCCCCATGCTTCAAACTTTCATAAAATCTCTCAAACAAGTAGCATCTGGCCTCAGTGTGCCCTGTACCTCTCAATAAGTGGCCCCAGGCCTGGAATTAGTGGAAGCCCACCTTCGTTCACAGCTTGTCCTCTCCTGGGCATGTCCAAGCCCAACACAAGTAGCAGCCATCTGCAGATCACTCTGTAGCTTGTGCCAGATGGCTCAAAGCAGGACATAGGCAGTGGCTGAATTTGCACCTCTTGGGAGGCTCCATAGCCAGTGCACTCGGTGGTCACCTTTGACCACACTGCATCACACACTACCACCTCCATGAGTGACACACTCAAGGAGTGGACTCAGTGAGCACCAAAACCCCACTGAAGCAAGTCCTGCTCCCTAGGGTTGGCTCCTGCTCAGCAGCTCTTTCACTATAGTCACAGCTGGTCCATATAGCCAATTGGCCTGAGTGTCAAACCCTCCCAGTGATGCCACCATTAACCACATCTCAACTACAATAGGACAGTGCACACAGCTCACACAGTGTGCACCTGGAGTGCCCAGCTCATGTGATAGGGGAGGCTGAGCTACGGGGCCTTGTGTAGTAGGTACAGAATACCCACTATACAAGGCCACTGTACCAAGTCTGAGAAACATGGCAGATCTACCTAATACATTGAAACAAACACAGGGAGCAGCAAAAATGCAGTGACAAAGAAACATGTCAAAAATGAAAGAACAGAGGAAATCTCCAGAAAAAGAACTAAATGAAATGGAAGCAAGAAAACTACCACATATAGAGTTCAAAACAATAGCTATGAGGATGCTCAAGGAACTTATTGAGAAATTCCAGGAACTTATTGAGAACATCAACAACATAAAAAAGGACAAGTCAGAAATGAAGGATACAATAACTGAAATAAAGAATAATTTACAGGGAATCAACAGTAGAGTAGATGATGCCAAGAATCAAATCAAGAATTTGGAATATAAGGAAGTAAAAGGCACCCAATCAGAAGAGCAAAAATAAAAAAAGAATCCAAAAATATGAAGATAGTGTAAGGAGATTCTGGGACAACATCAAGAGTACCAACATTTGCCTCATGGGGATGCCAGAAGGAGGAGAGAGGGAGCAAAAAATTGAAAATATATTTGAATAAATCATGACAGAAAACTTCCTCTACCTGGTGAAAGAAATAAACATTCAAGTCCAGGAAGCACAGAGAGTCCTAAATAAGATGAACCCAAAGATGTCCACACCAAGACACATCATAATTAAAATACCAAATGTTAAAGAGAAACTGAGTAAAAGCATCTTAAAAGCATCAAGAGAAAAGCAGTTAGTTACCTACAAAGGAGTTCCCATATGACTGTCAACTGATTCTAAACAGAAACTTTGCAGGCCAGAAAGGAGTGGAAAGAAATATTCAAATTGATGAAAAGCAAGGACTGACAACCAACATTACTCTGCCCCCAAAGCTATCATTTAGAATTGGAGGTCAGATAAAGAGCGTCACAGATAAGAAAAAACTAAAGGAGTTTTTCTCCACCAAACCAATATTATATAAAATGTTAAAGAGTCTTCTTTAAAAAGAAGTAAAAAAAAGATTAAAAAATAGGAACCATAAGATGGCAATAAATAGATATCTATCAGCTATTGAATCTAAAATCAAAATTAACAAACATGCAGAACAGAAACACACTCATAAATACAGAGAACATTTTGATGGTTGCCATATGGGAGGGAAGGTTGGGAGAATGGATGAAAAAGGTGAAAAGATTTAGAAGTACAAATTTGTAGTTATAGTGTAGTTATGGGGATCTAAAGTATAGCATAGGGAATATAGTTAATAATATTCTAATAACTATATATGGTGTCAGATGTGTATGAGATTTTTTGGATGATCACTTAATATATTTTGTAATATCTAATCACTGGGGTATACACCTGAAAGTAATATAATATTGTATATCAAATTAAATTGAAAAGTTTAAAAAAAGAAAGTTGCAGAAGAATGCATACTTTATGATACTATTTCAATGTTTTCATTTTTACCAAAGATATTGTGTTCTAAGCCATACAAACAAGATAATATCTGTGTATGTGTGTGGGCACATGTGCTCACATGCATAGCTATAAAGATACATACTTATGAAAGGATTAAATGATAAAGGTTGTATGGGAATGAGTAAGAAAAAAATACCCACTTCAACCCAGCCAGTGTGGCTCAGTGTTTGAGCATCTACCCAGGAACCAAGAACTCGAGTTTTGATTCACTGTCAGAGTACATGGCCAGGTTGTGGGCTTGATCCCCAGTGTAGAGGGGGGCATGATGATATTTTTCTCTCATGATATTTCAGATATTTCTATCTCTCTATCCCTCTCCTTTCCTCTCTCTCTAAAAATCGATTAAAAAAAACATTAAAAAAAGAAAAATACCCACTGCAGATTAGTAATAGAACTTATAGTTCTATTTCATGTAAGGCTAGTCTAAATACTCTGTATACAAACAATTAATCCTTCAATCTTTACTTCAACACTCTGAATTCAACGCCATTATTGTTTGTAATTTGTAGATAAGGAAAATGAGGCACATAAAAGATAACTAAGGTCACAGTGGTGTTATAACTTGCATTTGAACTTATGGAGGCTGACTCCAAATCACAATTGTAACCCTTGGAAGATGAGGGGAGGAGAGAAAGGCTAATATTTTCAGGAAGAAGAACACAGCAGCCTTCATCTATAGTGTAATAATGTTTTATATCTTAAGCTAGTTGGTGGTTGTATGATAGTTATTGGATTATCTTTGTATATTTGTTTTATTTTTTTTTGAAAAATGTGCATGACTCATATGTATACTGCCAATTAAGTATACTCTTGACCTCTTTTTACAAACATGACATGAGAGAATAGATTAGGAAACAGAATATTACCAGTAGCCCATCAAGCTCCCTTCTAGTCACTCCTCCTCCAGCACTCGCCTCTATGTTCTGACTTTTAAATTATAGATTAGATTTGTCTATAATTGAACTTAATATGAATTAATTCATGCAGTTTCTACTCTTTTGTGTCCAGATTCTTTAGAAATAAGAATACAGTATTCACTCATTTAAGAAGTATTTATTGAGACTTTCCTCTGTGCCAGAACACTTATATATCCTGAGGCAGAAAAGTGAATTAACATTTGATTTTCTTTACACTGACCTTACATTTCCATGGGGAAAGTGATAATAAATGTGCTAAATACATAGATGTTGGATTATGATAAGTAATAAATAAAAAATAAAGCATGAGATAATTTATAGGGCGTGTTGTAGCAGGGGTGAAATGAGTTCCATCTATATTGTTTGGTGCACTAAGTTCTTCCATGGCTATATGTTTTGCATTTCTAAAAATACTACAATATAGTTATTCATGTACTCTTCACACTTGATCTTAGCCAAAATGCTGAGAAGTGATATATACTCTTGATAGGTTCCTGGGTAATTTCTAATTTGGGTCTACTATGAATAGTGCTGCCATGAACATTTTTGAACATTTCTATTGGTGAAAAAGATTCACAGTATTATAAATTACTAGAGGCCTGGTGCATGAAATTTGTGCATGGGGGAGGGTCCCCTCAGCCCAACCTGCACCCTCTCCAATCTGGGACCCCTTGTGGGATGTCTGACTGCCGATTTAGGCCCGATAGGACATCCCTCTCACAATCCTGGACTGCTGGCTCCTAATCGCTCATCTGACTGCCTGCCTGTTCACCCTTAACTGATCCCCCCTGCCAGCCTGATCACCCCTCACTGCCTCTGTGTGCTGGCCTGATTGCCCCTAACTGCCACCCCTACCTACCGGCAGTCGGACATCCCTCAAGGGGTCCCTGATTGGAGATGGTGCAGGCTGGGCTGAGGGACCCCCTCCTCCGTGCACGAATTTTGTGTACTGGGCCACTAGTAATAAAATAAAAGCATATAAAATTTAATTAAAAACTGACCTGAGGAACTGAATAAGAATTTTTTCAAAGAAGATATACAAATGGCTAACTGGTATATAAAAGGATGCTCAACATCACTAATCACCAGGGAAATTAAAATCCAACTATAATTATACATCATTGTACACCAGTTAAAATTGTTATTATCAAACTGACAAGAGATAAAAAGTGTTTTCAATGATGTGGAGAAAAGGGAAACCTTGAACACCATTGGTGGAAATGTAAATTGGTGTAGACACTATGGAGGTGCCTCAAAAAATTAAAAATAGAAATGTGATCCAACAATCCCATTTCTGTGTGTATATCTGAAAAAATGAAATCACTATCTTGAAGGGATATCTTCACCCCATTTACATTGTAGCCTATATATAATAGCCAAGGAATGGAAACAACCTAGGTGTCTATTGAAAAATGAATGGATAGTAAGATATAGTGTGTGTACAATGGAATATTATTCAGCCATTAAATAAGAAAACCCTGCCATTTGCAACATTAATGAACCTTGAGAGAATTATGCTAAGTGAAAAAGTCACAGAGAGAAAGACAAATTTTATACGATCTTATTTATATGTGGCATATAAAAAAATCTTAGAGAATAAGTTGGTGGTCACCAGAGGTGAACAGGGGATAGAAATGGGTGAAGGTGCTCAAAGGGTGCAAACTTTCTGTTTTAAATTTAATAATTCCTGGGAATCTAATGTACAGCATGATGACTATGGTAACATTTCTATACTAGAGGCCCAGTGCACAAAATTCATGTACTGGGGGGGTGGTCCCTCAGCTCATCTTGTGCCCTCTCACAGTGCAGGAGCCCTTGGGGTGGTTCTAAGGCAGTGGTCAGCAAACTGCAGCTCGTGAGCCACATGCGGCTCTTTGGCCCCTTGAGTGTGGCTCTTCCACAAAATACCACATGCGGGCGCACACATATAGTGCGATTGAAACTTCGTGGCCCCCCCAAAAAAAGAAACTTCGTGGCCCATGAGCAGAAGTTGGTATTTTGTGGAAGTGACACACTCAAGGGGCCAAAGAACTGCATATGGCTCACGAGCCGCTGTTTGCAGGCCACTGTCCTAAGGTGAATAATTCCTGGGGATCTAATGTACTGCATGATGACTACAGGTAACATTTCTATATTGTATACCTGAAAGTTGCTGAGAGTAAATTATAAAGGTCTCACCACAAAAAATAAAATGTTAACTATAGGAGGAAACAGATCATTAACAGTGTTATAGTAAACATTTTGCGATATACACATACATCAAATCAACACATTGTAGACCTTACAGGATGTTATATGTCAATTATATCTCAAAAATCTGAAAAATACTTCACATAATATATATCCCAGTATTAAAAATAAGTTACAAGGTACAGGGAAGTGGGCAAATATGGCAAATGGGGAGATGTTGGTGAAACAGTACAAAGTTGCAGTTATCTAGGATGAATAAATCTAGAGAGCTAATGTACAGCATGATGACTATAGTTAATAATATTGTATTGAACACTGGGAATTTTCTAATAGAGCATTTCAGATACTCTCATCACACACAAAATAAATGGCAACTGTGAGGAGATGGTATGTTAATTAGCTTGATTGCAGAAATAATTTCACTGTTTATATGTATATCAAATCATGCTACAAACCTTAAATATAAACACATTTTATTTTTAAAAGTTAATAATAACAATATTGTTCCATATTTGGAATAATAAAAACCATGGACCTCTGTCTTTCATTTTTATACTGAATTTTAGACAATTCTATACTATTACTTACCGATTACCTGTATATGTGTGTTTAATGATTTTCCAATATTATAAGTTTACCCAAACTTATAATTGGTGAAAAAATCATTTGGAATTTGGAATTCTATTCTTCAAAACATAGTATGTTCCAGATACAAATTTCACAGGTCACAACTCAGGTAAACAATTCATTTGCTTCTATAATTTATCTATATAGTCCCTCTCCAACTTAGTGGGAAACATAGAATCTAGTTATTTATGTAAAACAGTTAATTCAGTATTTTTTCATTATCAGGATTTTCTACATTAGGAAAGAATTTACTTTTCCCCTCATTTTCCCTGATGTGGTATTTAATTAAGGGTGTATGTAGAATGCTAATGTAGAATTATGAATGTGTTAGAAGGATCATCTGGTTCTAGATTCTCATGTGTTCATCTCATGCATCTTTTGGTACATATATTGTTCTGCCTTGTTCTCAGCTGTAAGCATTTTCTGCCCTGACCTTTACATATTATCTCTCTGAGCTCATAGTTATAAGATTTCTGCCATCTTCTGCTGTACCATCTCTTATATCAACAACGAGACCCTTAGGCTCTGCAGCTAGCTCTCTTGGTTGTTTGCAGTCTGTTTTTTAGCTTGCTTTTGTGACTTTCTGGGGAGCAGAGAAAAATCTGGCTTCTCACCATTACCACTCCAGAGCCACAAAAAGCTCTATGAACTGTTTTATACCAGATTGATTTGCCTAGCCAGTCAGAGAAAGACAAGTATCACATGATCTCACTCATATGTGGAATCTAATGAGCAAAATAAACTAATGAACCAAGTAGATCCAGAGACATAGAAGCATGGAACAGACTGTCAAATCTTAGAGGGAAAGCAGGGCTGGGTGGGTGAATGGCAAGAGATCAACCAAAGAACTTGTGTGCATATATGCAATAACCCATGGACACAGATAATAGGGTGGTGAAGGCCTGGTTCAGGGGGCAGGGATGGGCTAGGAGGGGTAAAGAAAGGAACATATGTAATACTTCCAACAATGAATATTTTAAAAGACTTTATATGCTAATAGAAAGAGACACGTTTGTTCACAAATAACTATAACACAAAGATAATTGTGTCTTGTAATAATACGACATATTAATAGCCTTGGTTTATTGAGTTTTAATATCTGCCAAACCATGCTTGTTATTTTACACACATCAACTTACCTATTGCATGTAACAACCAGAGATGTTGTTACTATTTCAATATATAAAGAAACTTCATGGATATGAAGCTATTTGCCCATAACACCGCATTGTATAAAAACTATGAGAAAGGCAAGTTGATCCCAGTGGGATGTGATTCAAGACCTGCCTTATTAATGAAGAGGCATTTGAACTGGGTCTTTTTGAAAATGAGTTGGAATTTTATAGACATATTTGGAACATAATAACAAAGATTTGTGAGTGATGAAGTAACATAATTAGAACTATATTTTGAAGACAGCTACTGATTGAAGTATAAAGAAAAGATTGGAAAGTATAAAAAATTCCCATCAGGAGAACAAATCTAGATATTAAATGCCTCTTGAATGAAAATAGATACCATAATAGAGAAAAGTGTATTTTAATAACTCTCTAAGTACCTATAATTTTAACCAGAGTCCAAATATACACCACCACTGAAAGGTATACAGTGAAGTGAAAAGCCCATGCTGTCTATGTACTCCAAAAAAACCAGATACTTAATATATCTATTGCTACTGAATAGTTACAGACAACAGAATGGTGATTACTGGAGGGAAGGGGGGTTAGGGGTTAGTAAAAGATAGAGGGAGCCAAATATATGGTGACAAAAGATGATTTAACTTTTTGTGGTGGGCACACAATGCCATATACAGGTCACGTATAACAGAAATGTGTACTTGAAACCTATATAATCTTATTAATAAACTCGTGGCCCAGTGCACGAAATTCGTGCATATTAAAAGGAAATTAATTAGAGGAAATATTTTAATATTGCTATTTGCTCTTTCTCTATAATAGAAGTGTCAGAGATGAAAGAAAATTAGTAAAATGTATATGAAAATCTCCCTCCTGTCAGAGTCTGGGGCATGTCGCAGGACTTGGAGTCAAGTCCCCGCCCACCCGCACACGCTTCAAAAACACAGGAGACCCAGACCCGGCCGGCCCCACCCCCATTGGGTGAGATCCAGACCCAGTCAGCCCCACCCCCGTCAAGCCCCTCCAGGCAGGGGGCACAGCCTCAGGTCCCCCGTCAAGCCCTGCTAGGCTGGGGGTGCAGCCTCAGGTCCCCAGGCCCAGTGCCAGGGTGGGGGACATGGCCTGAGGTCCCCCGGCCAGGTGCCAGGGGGGGAGGTGTGGCATGAGGTCTCCTGGCCCGGCACCAAGGCAAGGGGTGCATCCTGAGGTCCCCCATCAAGCCCTGCCAGGTAGGGGTCATGGACTGAGGTCCCTTGGACTGGCGCCAGGGTGGGGGGCATGTCCTGAAGTCCCCCATCAAGCCCCTCTGGCCGAGGGGTGCGGCCTGAGGTCCCTCGCCCAGGCCAGGCGCCATGCAGGTTCCTCGTCCTGGCTAATTTGCATATTCCTCTATTATATAGATAGCTGTCACCTCAATAAATTTAATAAGTGAATAAATATTCAAAAATGCCATTTGAGAATTATATTGTATCAAGTAATTAATGGGTATTTTAAAACTATTTTTCAATAGTTGAAGAAAAATAAACAGCTATAGTCATCAAACTGCTTTAACCTTATCAAATGGGATCTCTCTACTGAACCAACAATAAAATGATTTAGAGACTTTGATGACATGTACATGGGCATTAATTTTGTCACCTCAATAATATGTTAACAATGTGATAATATATAAGAAATTGGAGCAAAATATCAGAGATCACCCATTTTTGGGGTCTAGGTTTTTATATGACTTAAAAATCAAACTTAAGATGGATTCTTTTAAATAAACTTTCCAACATAGTCAATAGATTTAAT
Organism: Myotis lucifugus; assembly: GCF_000147115.1. Lineage (NCBI taxonomy): Eukaryota > Metazoa > Chordata > Mammalia > Chiroptera > Vespertilionidae > Myotis > Myotis lucifugus. Next base: position 11,186,418 of record NW_005871068.1, read on the forward strand.
AATTAATAATCAGCAGTTTTGTGTGATTGGTAAGATTATGGGTCTAATTAAATCAAGATACAGCTTTCATAATTGTATAGGTAGTTAGCGTCCCATGATAAATATATCATATTTCACTGTATATCAATAAGAATTATGTCATAACCTCAAATAAAGACATATTTTTGTTTTGTTTTATTTTCTTATAGACCTTCCCTTTATTTTTGGTATGATCACATGAACTGCAAATCTCTAAGAAAACAATATAGTATATATTTCTAAAAATTATATGATCACAAAATTTTTTATTACCTAAAGATTTCACTAGATTGTAATGCTATAAAATACACTTTGAGTATTCTACTATAAAACATATTAACAAAGCTTCTTGTAATATGTGTGGTTTTTATTTTCAGGTTCAAATGAACAGTATATATGGGTAAATGCATGATTACTTTGTATGTGCATATCTTGATTACTACTTTAATCAAATAATATTTAGATGTAGGCTAGTTGGACATATTTCATAACACAATGGCTATTTGATACATGGCAATTGCTTACTTTCAGTTTCCACAATGTAGAAGATTTAAGTTCAAGTAGTTGTTTTTGCAGGGATAGGGAATACTATCAGCAATATAGGGATGTGAAACAGGAAAAGGAAGGCACCTTGTAAAGGGTGTGTTCCTACGCCAGCTACCACAATGGACAGAGATGATTCCTGCAGGAATACCCTCCAAAAGATTAAAAAACACATGCCTTCACATTACCCAGCTATGGGATGCTGGAACTGTGGTATTTATAACCCCATACCAGTTGGTCATTTGTTAAGGGCTACACTGGTGGTCTGAAAGTGGGAAGTGTTAACAGGCATTATTTTCTAGGTACTTCTGGGCAAAGTGGATTCTGGCAATATTACCCAACACATTGTCTGTTTTCAGAACATATTTACCAGTTATGAGAAGAACTTGCCAAATGTTTAGTGTATGTGGAGCAGTAAATAGAAAAGATTCATCTCATAATAGACTAATGGGAGTTTAAAACAAGAACATAAACTGGGCATACATTTGTAACTTTCCACTCAGATGAATTTTTAAGAAATTTGGAAAACAAAAGTCTAGCAGGGGAACAATCATTAAAGTATTTGGGTTTAAGGAAAAGTATCAAAAGTGGTCCATAAATGTTGATAAGAAAGTCCTAAAATGGGGCAAATAGATATAATGGTATTGCTGAAGAAATCAGATTTCAATATGTGCAAAAAGGCTATTTTGAGGCGAGACTGGTTTTGTGGTAGCTGCAAACTTTGAGTCAGTTCATGCAAATGACAGAGGGTTCTGAAATGGACATCAAGACAAGTAACTAGGGAACTTTGGAGAAGCTATGTTTATTGCCCCCCCCCCACCCAGCAGAAAGCTGTTGGCTAAAGAGGTGGGTCTGAATATTAAAAGGCAGATGAAAAGCAGAGCTCAGATTGCTGTTAGACAACCAGGAGAGGCATAGGATCTCCAGTAGACACCTCCATCAAGAGCATCTTCCTCTTCCCTTCATTCAACGAGAACAGATATTATGGCAAACAGATTAGACAGTAGGACAGGGACACTCAAAAACAACACTGAGCACACAAATATAAATTATCAAATATTTGAGGTAAACAATCATCATAGAGAGTGAAATGCTAGATTTAACACTCCCATGTACTCCAAAGGAGGGAAAGACATTTAATAGTTCATGGATAAAAGCAGAATAGAATCAGCTAAGGAGCGAATATCAGGTAGCATTGAATCAAAGAATCCTTATCAAGGCAGGTTGATTAAATGGTGGAAAGTAAGAGAAAATCTGAACCTTGACAAAATATGTTGGTCCATATGTACCAATATTTTTCTACTGTATTTCCAGAGAAAAAAGCTAGAGGAAATGTGAAGAGAAAAATCACTGAATCATGGAAGACAATGACCATACCTGAAGATAGGCCTGCACGTTAAGATTGAACTGCTCAACAGAGTGCTGAGCAGAATTACTAAGAAAAGAATCACTTAGTAATAAAATGTTAGAATGATAAGAACAAAGATAAAGTATTTAAATAATTCCAAATAGAAGAATAAAACACAAATATGGCCCTTACAACAGAAAATTAATCATATTGCTGTCAGACTTTTTATCTACAGCATCAAGAAAAGCTTGTGAACATTAAATCTAGTCAATTTAATAGGAAAGAGGAGAAAGTGAAATTCATCAAATGCCTCATACATTTTATTTATTAATTTTTAAAAATGTATTTTTATTGACTTCAGAGAGAGGAAGGAAGAGGGAGAGAGAGAAACATCAATGATGAGAGAGAATCCTCTATCAGTTGCCTCCTTCACGCCCCCTACTGGGGATCAAGCATGCAACCCTGGCCTATGCCCTGACCAAGAATCAAACCATGACCTCCTAGTTCATAGATCAAAGCTCAACCACTAAGCCACATTGGAGGGGCAAATGCCTTATAGATTTTAAACTTTGTAGCATAACAATCTCACTGGGAATTTATAGGGGTGTGTAAGGCATGAGAGATATTAATTAATTTACCAAAGTAATGCAGAAGTTATGTATAGGTTTATAATACTAATATGCATTTATTAAATGTCACATGCTCTCATTTAATTCATTGCTATTTTCAATATAGATCACTATTTCTGGACTCACTGATGCTTTGATTAGTGACTTCAGAATACAACTTTAAAGCAAAGAAGTCAGTAAAATTACTAGCCCCCAGATGTCTTTAAGAGGGCCCTTAAAAATATCAATAATTGTTGGCATATTCACCTTTTGGGAGCCTAAATGTATTTTATCTAGGATCTGAACAAATTTATAGCAACCTAGCATTAAAAATCAAAATAATCTCAGAAATTTATGATAGAGTTAATACTTTCCCAGTTTTAAGGGTGGGTAAATAAGTAATCAACTTAATGTTCCATAATTTGATAGTGTCAAAACTATGACTAGAATAGATGTTTTTTTTTGTCTCTCAGAATACACTATTCTAAGAAAAAAAGAGAAGCAGCCAAAAGGAAATTAAGAAGAAAAAAATGACAGGAGTGTTGTTATGAATAATAACTTTGTCAAAGTTTACAAGCCATGGAGTATGCTGTCATGATATTCATGAAATCTGAGATTATAAAAACAGCATATTCACATCAAAGATGATATGGTTCAGATTTTTAATTCACAGACATTGAATTTTGTCTGTTTGTATTAATATCATGCACATTTTTACAATATAATTGTACTTAAAACAAGAAATGGAAGGGCATGTCTATAAACACTCACAGTAAAACAACAAAAGCATCAAAGAAACAAAAGCAGTTATAACTAACAGAAGTTGAAGTCTCCCTAAGAAACATGGCCAATGTTGCCCTAGCTGGTTTGGCTCACCGGATAGAGCGTCGGCCTGGGGACTGAAGGGTCCCAGGTTCGATTCCAGTCAAGGGCATGTACCTTGGTTGCAGGCACATCCCCAGTAGGGGGTGTGAAGGAGGCAGCTGGTCGATGCTTCTCTCTCATCGCTGTTTCTAACTCTCTATCCTTCTCCCTTCCTCTCTGTAAAAAAATCAATAAAATTATTTTTTTAAAAAGAAAAAGAAACATGGCCAATGTGATGCCCTAATGCTAGAGCTGATGCTAATAGCATGGCTTGGAGGCAATCACAATCCAGGATACATATAAGGAGACAAGAGAAAAAATTATCACTGGAAAGTGAATGCTCAAGCCTAAAGCACCAATTATCTAAATAACACCAATGCCGTGGGGAAAAATATCCCAAAAAACGATAACACTTATACTGGAGCACTAGGAATATTAGAATAACCTATACAGGCTTAGAAATAAATGTACTTAACATCTTCAATAAACAGGTATCATGATCATTATGTTAGTTACAAATTATTTAAAAAGTTATAAAATGATAGTTATTAAAAACAAACAAATCTTGCCCTTTTGAAAAGAGTGTTGAAATAAAGTAAAAATATTAGCATAGGCTTTTACCTAAATGAACACAGGATGAAGAATGACCACAGCTAAAGAATAAATGAGTAGGCCAAAAGGTCAGCTATATCAGTTATCTGAAACAGATGTAAAACAAAAACAACAAAAAAAGGAAAACCATGAAAGAAAACTTAGGAGGCATATATAGATCCAAAAGTCCAAACATTTTTCTAATATTTCTGAATGACAGGGTAGAAAAATGTTGGGTTGATAATATTTGAGGAAACTATGAATGAAAATTTCCCAGAATTGAAAGTGTACATGAATCTTGATATTGGAAGAACCCATTATATATAGAGTAGGACGAATGAAAAAATGAAACTTGCCTAGAAACTTGTAGTTTAAATTCAGATCAAGAATATAGAGAAATTCCTAGAGCTAAATAGTGGTAGAGATTCTCAAATTCCCCTACAGGTTACCATTAAAAATTCTCAAACAATGTATCAATGTTTTTAAAAATACCCAAGGAAGAAATGTTGGGTTTTCAATATATATGAGAGCTGATTCTCTTATATATTTTTTCTTTTTCAGAGTAGAAAGTAATATTTAAGCACATTAATCACATTTAGATTTCTTTTTCATTATTGCCTTAAAATTGCTATAGCAATTAAAGGATGATTTACTATTTGGGAATTTTTGTCATAAGTTTGAAGGTATTACAACAAGAGTTCAGTGGTAATTTATTTTAATGAATGAGAAGTATTGCCTAAGTATATTCTGAATTCTTATAGTCTTGCTGCTCAGTTATATTAAATTATATGAATTACTGATGGGAGAAAGTCTCATAAATAAACAGAAAAACCAGGTTAATGTTCCCATCAGTACTCTGATACTGTTTTTCTCCTTGCTATAAAATATATTCTTCCATTTGATAAAATGATCCACATTTATAATTAACAAAATATCTATCTCTATATCTACCATATTTGAATCTATATACATATATCTTATATATATTTGAATATATAAACTATCTCCAAAGTTATTGTTTTATATAATTGTTTCATATATTTAAATGATTAATGGTTTTGAACAATTGATATTGATGTTGAATTTCAAATGCTAGAGATTTTAGAGTCAGTTTAATGGAATATCCAAGCAGAGGACAATGGGATGATTTATTTATAAATATGTATATAAATCAAATATTATGTACACTTGTTTTATAAGGAATTATGTCCTTTGGGATTTATATAACTCAGCTTTCAATAGTAACTAACATAAATTTTCTTTATTTCAAATTATGTATTCTTTGTAATATTTCTCTTCCCTTTACCATATATTTAACCATTTATAAAAAATTAAGCAAACAAATTGTACACCAATGTCCAAATCAAGTAAATAAAATAAAACACTTTCTCTCTGGATTAGCAAAAAATCTGCCAATATCTGTTGAAAAAAATATAGATAGTGATTTAACAGATTTATTCTTCCTCCACATCAGATCATTCAGCAAATTTATTTACTATGAGAATTTCTACTGTTTTTATGTGTAAAAGGTTGATATTGGGTTAAAGTAAAACTAAATTACTTAACAACACATAAATATAACAAACAAAAAAGAATTGCACATCTCCTCAAAATATTGGAGGGGAAGAGAAATATTATGTACTAGAGTTAGAAATATACTTGTGTAGATTCATGAGTAGGCCCCAGGTAAGCCTGTAATTCCAATCTGCTAGTGGCAGCAACTGACCACATTTCCTAACTCAGAAAAGCTCAAGGAGAAGTGAACTGGACGTGTGCCCACGTTCAGAAAACTGTTCAGTGGTGCCATACAGAGAGAGAGGTGCAAAGAGTGAGCAAGCCTTATTATGTCCAGGTCTCTAGATCTAGGTGAGGAAACAAGAGGCTAAATCCGTCACTGCCACCAATGTCACCTCCAAAGATGGTACAAGGAGTTTTGGCATCCCAGTTTAAAAATCAGAATGTATATTTTTAATAGAAAAACAAAGTTTGTAAAGATTTTCTCATGCCTCTATGACCTTTTCCACCAAGTGAAATTAGAATAATTGAACTTTGTAAAAAAAATGTCAATGAAATGAAGATTGCCTACACCATTAAGGGTAGAGTAAATGTTGTATACTGGTCATTTATTAAGGATCCAATGAAAGTCTACAAAAGTAAAAAAAGAAGTACCATCGTGTATATAGCCATGTGATGTTCAGGGGCAGTAACCATGATTCATTGAAATTATTACCCTTAATATCTACAGAAGAATACCTGTCACATAGGTGACACATCATAAAATTTTGCTGCACAGTTGAGTGAGCTGCCTATTATAAACCAAGCCTTAAATGAGAGTTCACAGATATTAAACTAATACATTTGATCATAAAAGTCCAAATAAGATTTTATATGCCTGGTTATTTTATAATTTAATACTCTAGAGTATTAGAATAAAAGACATGACAATTATTCTACATAATTATTGGTCTCTCCATAAATGTCATGAAAAACAAGAAAACAGATGAACTCTTTCCAATTAAAGGTGACTTAAAAGACATAACACTTAAATGCATGTGATTTGAATCTTGAACCAGGAAAAAAATAATTATTTCTTGTTCTTTTGCTATAATGAACATGAGATTAATAGATGAATTTTTTAAAAAAAATGTTTAGATTAGATAATACTGATACATCAATTTTAATTTTCTGAGTTATATAATGTACTATGATTTCATGAGACAAAGCCTTGTTTTAAAAAATGAAATACTGAAAATTTTAGAAATACAGAGGCATCATGTCTACAACATGAGAGTTAGCAGGAGATAATGTGGCAACATACTAACATTTGAGGTCTTGGTGAAGAATGTACAAGAATTCTTTGTACTATTCATGCACTTCTAAAGTCTAAAATTATTTTTTTTCAAGTTAACTAAAAGAATGCTCTTTTTTAGTAATTTGTATCTTGACAGGCTTTACAAGAATCATATATTTGACAGAAAATCTATTACTAAGATACTCAGCTATTTTAAAGGATTCAGAATTTCAGTGAGTAAAGAAGAAATATACACAAAAGGAAAAAATGATAATGCTCACATATACAATTAAAAAAGCAAGTACAGTTTTAAGATATATTTCTCAGTTTCTTACCTCCTATAACAGGGAAAAAAATATTACTTTTAGGGCAAAAAGTCCTACTTTTTTCAAAGAATAAGTGCCCAGGTGGAATAAACTAAGGGACAGACTGAATTAAAAATGCAGTTCAGAAATGGCAATAATTTATAGATGAATCCAATAACTTAGGGAAGAAAGAAGCAACAGAAAACATATTTGGAGGGTTTTCAGTATCAACTGTCTTTGCTGTAGAACAAATCTGCAGTAGTTGCTTTCCCTTCAATGCTGTGGTGTTGCTTCCAGTGGGACTTCAAGAGGAAAATGTGTCTGCTTGACAGTTTCTGTGTCCTCACCCAGGTGTTCAGACAGTTAAAGGATTTAAGTTATACAGCCATGCAGTCTGCCTCTGAGATGCAAGCGACCATCTAACTAGGCTATTTACACTTTTATTTGAAATGACAATCAGGAAATGATGTCAAAGAAATGGCAGCATGAGTGCATACCTTGTCCTCTCCCCCTGAAATGTCAACAAGTTAACCAACTATAATTCAATAAAGAAATCCCTGCTCAACATAGACTCATGCTGGAGATACCCAAGCATTGAAACATCTAGAAGTGGGCAATGGGAATAAATGGGGAAACAAGAAGGGAGGAAAACGCAGATAGCCCAAAGACACAGCTCTGAAGCTGGGAGCTCACGGCTCAGCCAAGAGACGGGAAGAAGCCAGCTCTAGAAGGCAATTCCTTTGGGCGGGAGGAACAGAGAGCTTCAGGAAGTCAGCCCAACAGGGCAAGCAGCAAGGCAGCAAACAGTGTCTGAGTAAGCAGATGCCTGACAGAGCACGGTTTCTGTTGGGCAGGGCTGTGCTTTTTCAGACAAATAAATCAGAGAGCCTACCTCCACTTGGACTCCCAAAACTCCTGTTGTTCTTGGAGTCTGGTCAAGGAGCATATTATCTGTAAACCACGAGATGTTGCAGTAGAACTGCTGTTTCCCTCTATGACTGATCCCCAGGAGGGGTGCTTGGGATGAGACTGCAAGGAGATCAGGGGTCACCATTATGGAGAGGGCAAAACAAACTCCAACGCTAAGCAATGTGTCTGTACTATATAATTGAAATCTTGGAGGTCAAGACTGGGAGATCACCGGACACAAAAATCTTGTGATTCAGCACCATCTAGTGCAAAATAGCAGAAAGACTTCTTCAGGAGATCAGGTTGTGATGCTAAGTCAGGATCCATGCCCGGGTTTTGGGCTTGATCCCAGGTAGGGGTGCGCAAGTGTCAGCTGATAAATGATTTTCTCTCATGATTGATGTTTTTATCTCTCTCCTTCTCCCTTCCTCTCTGAAATTATATATATATTTAAAAGTGAACTATTGAGCCCTAACCGGTTTGGCTCAGTGGATAGAACATCGGCTTATGGACTGAAGGGTCCCAGGTTCGATTTCGGTCAAGGGCATGTACCTTGGTCGAGGGCATATCCCCAGTAGGGGGTGTGAAGGAGGCAGCTGATCGATGTTTCTCTCTCATAGATGTTTCTAACTCTCTATCCCTCTCACTTCCTCTCTGTAAAAAAATCAATAAAAAAAATATATATATATATATAAAAAGAGTGAACTATTGAGCATAGAAAACAGAGCCAACCAGATAACCAGACGGAGGAAAGAATTAGTCATATCAAAGTAAAAAATCTAGAAATGATGCAGAGGGTACTAGAGAGAAAGAAATGAAGAAAAAAATTCCTTTGACATTGCAACCAAAACAATAAAATATCTAGGAATAAACTTAAAGTATTTGAAAGAGCTATATACTGAAAATTACAAAGCATTATTAAAAGAGATTGAAAAATATACAACAAAATGGGAAAACATTTTGATGTTCATGGAATTGGAAGAATCAAAATAGTTAAAATGGTCATATTACCCAAAGCAATATATAGATTTAATGCAATCCCTATCAAAATCCCAATGTCACTTTTTAAAGAAATAGAACAAGAAATAATCAAATTTTTATGGAATGACAAAAGACCCCGAAAGCCAAAGCAATCCTGAGGAAAAAGAATGAAGCTGGAGGTATCACACTACCTGGCTTCAAATTATACTACAGAGCTATGATAATCAAACAGCATGGTATTCGCAGAGAAACAGACACACAGATAATAGGAACAGACTAAAGATCCCAGCCATAAAACCACATGTATATGGGCAGATAATTTTCAACAAAGGAGCCAGAAACTCCCAATGGAGTAAAGATAGTCTCTTCAAAAAATGGTTCTGGGTAAACTAGAAAGCCACATGTAAATGAATGAAACTGGATTACAGTTTATTCCCATATACAAAAATTAATGCAAAATGGAACAAAGACCTAAATATAAGACCTAAAATAATAAGTTACATAGAAGAAAATATAGGTACCAAACTTATAGACCTTGGTTGTAGAGAACTGTCAGAGACAGCAGAAGCTCTGCAGGAGCACTGCTGCTCTGAGTACAATTCAGTTCTCAGCCATGGGACAGACGGAGAAACCATGAGAGGTTGTGGGTACATAAGAAAGAGTCTTTATTGCAGAAGCCAGTGGCCACATAGCCAACAGACAAGACAATTCTTCACAGCAAAGTCCATACAGCCAGGCAGCCAGACACTGGCTAGTTAATACATATCTTTCCCATAAAGCAGCATCAGTCTTATTACCCACAGTTATTATCTGAGCAGCTGCATGCTACTTCTAGACCCCTAGCTTTATATAGAAACTAGAGGCCCAGTGCATGAAATTTCTGCACGGGGGGAGGGTCCCCTCAGTCCAGCCTGCACCCTCTCCAACCCGGTACCCCTCAATGGATGTCCAACTGCCGGTTTAGGCCCAATCCTCAGGATATCCCGGCAGTTGGACATCCCTCTCACAATTCGGGACCACTGGCTCCTAACTGCTCACCTGCCTGCCTGCCTGATTGTCCCTACTGGCCCTCCTGCCAACCTGATCACCCCTAACCGCCTCTGACTGCTGGCCTGGTCACCCCCAACTTCCCCCTGTGCCAACCTGGTTGCCCCCAACTGCACCCCTCTGCTGGCCTAGTCACCCCTAACTGCCCCCAACCACCCTTGGTCACACCTTACTGCCCCCCCTGCAGGTATGGTCACCCCCAATTGCTCCCCTGCCAGTCTGGTCACCCCTCACTGCCCCCCTCTGCTGGCCTGGTCACCCCTCTGCCCCCCTCTGCTGGCCTCGTCTCCCCAAACAGCCTGCTGCTCAGTCGTTTGATCATCCCTCACTAACGCCCCTGCCAGCCTGGTTGCCCCATGCAGCCTGATGCTCAGTTGTTTGGTAGTCCCTCACTAACCTCCCTGCTGGCCTGGTCACCCCACGCAGCCTGTTCAGTCGTCCGTTCGGTCGTCCGTTCGGTTGCGATGGCCCTTGGCTCTTTATATATATAGAGATAGTACCTGAGCTCTCCCTTAGAGCTTCAGCTTCAGTAGCCTCTCCAGCCTTTCTGGTTCAGCACCTTCTGTCTCCCCTGCCCAGTACACTGGCTGGTCTCTGTAGCCTCACATAGTAATTACCTCTAAGTTTCCCTCTCAGCAGACTTGCTGGTTAACATGGTAGCTATATCTGAGCTCTCTATGAGCTCTTAGCCTTACATTGTAGCAATATCAGCTCTCAGCTCCATCTGAGCACTCCTCTCTCCTGCACACATAGGAGCTACATTTTCTGTGCCTGCCACCTCTCTTTTTAGTTTATTGATTGATTGATTGATTGATTAATACATTACCTATGTGTCCTTATCCCCTCATTGGCCCCCACCCCCCACTCATGCCCTGACCCTCTGAGCTCTCTAGCCTCTCTCTGCCCAGCTGTTTTCTAGCTGGTCAGTAACCTGTATATTACTCAGAGACAAAGAAGGCCAGCTGCCAACAGTGACATCAATCACTTTGGTTACAGAAGGGCACAGCATACTTTGTGATCGCTGTGGTCTTGATTGCTGATGGTATCTTAGCCTTGGGCACCCTGATTAGGCTCATGCTCAAAAAAGCCTTGACCATTCTGGTGTATTTACAGCAAGGCCTCTGTGCTCCCATTGGCCTTGACTATGTGGGGACCCTGGCATGGTTCCCACAAGAACGTATTATGAACTTGACCCTAAAGGCAAGGGAAGTAAAGGGAAAAATTAGTGCATGGGACTATATCAAACTAAAAGGCTTCTACAAAGCAAAAGTAACTGACAATCAAAGAAAGAGGTAGCCAAGCAGATGTGAGATGATATTTGCAAATAGTAGCTCCAACAAAGGTTTAGCTTCCAAAATATATAAAGAAGTCATAAAACTTAACGCCAAACAAACAAAACCCAATCAAAAAGTGGACAGAGGACCAGAAAATACACCTCTCCTAAGAAGACATGTGAACAGCCAATAGATATATAAAAATATGTTCAGCCTCACTGGAAATTAGGGAAATGCAAATCAAAAATACAATGAAATACCACCTCACACCTGTTATAGTGGCCATTATCAATAAGACAAGCAACAACAAGCGTGGGAGAGGTTGTGGAAAAAAAGGAAACTCTCATTCACTGCTGGTGGGAATGTAGACTGGTAAAACCACTATGGAAAGCAGTCTGGTGATTCCTCAAAAAATTAAGAATAGAGCTACCATACGACCCAGCAGTCCCTCTTCTGGGTATATTCCCAGAAAATTTGAAAGCATGTATTCAAAAGATATATACACCCCTATGTTCATTGCATCATTATTCACGGTGGCCAAGACATGGAAACAACCAACGTGTCCTGTGATGGAGGACTGTATAAAGAATATGTGGTATACATACCCAATGGAATACTACTCAGCCATAAGAAAGGATGAAATAGTGCCATTTACAACAACATGGATAGACCTTGAGTATATTATGCTAAGTGAGTTAAGTCAGTCAGAAAAAGCTAAAAACTATATGATTTCACTTATTTGTAGGATATAAAACTGAAACTCGTAAATACAAACAGTAATGTAGTGATTGCCAGAAGGAAGGGGGTGGGGGAAGAAGAGGGTCCTAATATATGGTGACAGGATAAGATTTGACTTTTGGTGGCAGGCACAAGATGCAATGTATAGATCTTGTAACATAGAAAACCACACCTGAAACATATATGTTCATGTTGACCAATGTCACCCCAATTAATTTAATAAAAAGATAAAATGACAAGAATTAGCACTGAGAGATAGTGAAGAAGGATAATGTTCTCACTTAACTAAAATAATTATCAATAGGGTCATATATGACAAACCCACCACCACCATCATACTCAATGGGCGAAAAATAAAAGTGTTTCCTCTAAGATCAGGAGCAAGCCCAGCCAAGGGCTCAGTAATTGAGCATCTACCTATGAACCAGGAGGTCGGGGTTTAATTCCTAGTTAGGGCAAATGCCCGGGTTGTAGGCTCAATCCCCAATGTGGAGCATGCAGAAGGCAGCGAATCAATGATTGTCTCTCATCATTGATGTTTCTATCTCTTTCTTCCTCTCCCTTTCTCTCTGAAATCAATAAAAATATATTTTTTAAAAAAGATCAGGAACAAGATAGGATATCTGCTTTCACCACTCTTATTCACTATGGTATGGGAAGTATTAGCAACAGCAATCAGACAACAATAAAATAAAATAAAAGGCACCCAAATTACAAAGGTGGTAGTAAAATTGTCATTATTCACAGATGCCATGATATTGCATATTGAAAACCATAAAGATTCTACCAAAAATCTTCTAGATCTGATAAATGAATCTGGCAATGTAGCAGGACACAAAATTAATATTCAGAACTCAGTGGAATTTTTATACACCAATAATGAACAATCAGAAAGAGAAATTAAGAAAACAATCCTATTTACTATTGTAACAACAACAAAATAAGGTACCTAGTAACAAATTTAACCAAGGAGTTAACAGACCTGTATTTGGAAAATTATAAGATATTGAAGAAGTTGAGGAAAATAAAAATAAGTGGAAACATATACTATGTTCATGGATAGGAAGAATTAACATCATTAAAATGTGTGTAATACCCAAAGCAATCTATAGATTCAACACAATTCCCATAATACAAATGGCATATCTCACAGATCTAGAACAGATATTCAAAAAAGGTATATGGAAACAAAAAAGATCCCAAAGAAATTCATCAGTCTCGAGAAAGAACAAAGTTCGAGGTATCACAATACCTGACATCAAACGATACTACAAGGACATAATAACCAAAACAACATGGTATTGGCACAAGAACGGGCATATAGATCAATAGAACAGAATAGAGATCCCAGAAATAAACCCATACCTTTATGGTCAATTAATATTTGACAAAGGAGGCAAGAACATACAATGGGGTAAAGATAGTCTTTTTAATAAATGGTGTTGGGTAAATTGGACAGGTATATGAAAAAAAATGAAACTAGACCACCAACTTGCACCATACACAAGAATAAACTCAAAATGGATTAAAGAGTTAAATGTAAGTCATGAAACCATAAAAATCTTAGAGGAAAAAATAGGCAGTAAAATCCCAGATATTTCTTGTAACAATATTTTTGCCAATTTATCTTCCCAGGCAAGGGAAACAAAGAAAAAAATAAACAAATGGGACTACATCTAACTAAAAAGCTTTTGCAGAGCAAAAGAAACCACCAACACAATGAAAAGGCAACCCACTAAATGGGAGAAGATATTCGCCAATGATACATGTGATAAGAGATTAATTTCCAAAAGAATATAAAGAACTTATACAAATTTACCAGAAGACAAACAACTTAATTGAAAAATGGGCAATGGCCCTGAATAGATACTTCTCCAAAGAGGAAATGCAGATGCTCAATATCACTAATCATCAGAGAGATGAAAATTAAAACCACAATGAGATATCACCTCATGCTTAATCATCATCAATAAATCAACATACAATAAATGCTAGTCACTATGTGGAGAAAGGGCACCCTAGTGCATTGTTGGGGGGAATGCAGATTGGTGCATCTACTGTGAAAAATGGTATGGAGTTTCCTCAAAAAATTAAAAATCAAACTGCCATTTGACCCAGCGATTCCACTTCTGGGAATACATCAGAAGAAACTCAAAACATTAATTCAAAAGAATATATGCATCCCTATGTTCATTGCAGTGTTATTTACAATAGCCAAGATCTGGAAACAGTCCAAGTTCCCATCAGTATATGAGTGGATAAAAAAAAAATAGTAGTACATTTACACAGGGGAATACCACTTGGCCATAAAAAAAGAAGAAAATCTTAGCTTTTGCAACAGCATAAATGGAACCTGAGAGTATAATGCTAAGTGAAATAAAGCAGTCACAGAAAGACAAATACCATATGATCTCACTTATATGTGGAATCTACTGAATAAAATAAATTATTTTAAAAATGGAAACAGAAGCATAGATACAGAGAACAGACTGACAGCTATCGGAGGGGAGGGGGCTTAGGGGGCTGGGTTAAACATGGGTTTTATTAACCAATGTCACCCCAATAAAATCAATAAAAATAAATAAAATAAAATAATGATCTATAAACCAAATATACAGGTGTTATTCCTTGGTACATTTCTTTTCCACTCCCATTTTTTCTTATTGCTACAACCCCCTGAATGCTCAAACTCAGAATTTGACAAAGTAGAAAAACAGGTAAATTTACTGAAAGTTTTATAAACCAAACATAAGCAGCTTTGCATACTATATGTATAACGTTTTTACATAGTCCCTGTAGAATAATTGACTTTTTGCCTTTTAAAATCAATAGGCAATAGGAATGAATTATATATTATAACTTGGGATTCAATTAAGGTAAGGGAAAAAATTATTATCAGTGGGATTAATTCCCAACTTTTAAAGTGGTAGGGCTTTAACCTATAGAATTTTAATAATGAAAGTACTTTTATTTTTAGTTTGTGCTATAAACAGTTTACACTTTTAACTGCAATTTTAGTTTCTTCAGAATTCTATGTACAAATGGAATCAATTCACACCTCTAGCATTTTATCCCAGCCTCTCTCAAGTTCTTTATTTTTGATATTTGTAGATCAACTGAATCTAGCCCCTAATTTCAGTAATGTGAAAAAAATATTGCTTTTGGCCTTTATTTTTGAAGACAATTTGAGTGAATAAATTATTTTAGGAACATATTTTATTTTTTTCAGAACACAGAGTATATTTATACATTTCTATTCTGGTTTCAGTGTAGCTATGGAGATTTCTACAGTTCACTTTATTATTCCCTTAGTCAATGACTGCTTTTTATGGCTAGATTGAAGTAGAATGCTTTCTTTAGCCTTGAAATTCAATAACTTAATTGGATGTGCCTTGATATCAATTGTTCTGAATCAGTTTTCCTGACATATGATCTCTTCTTTTGATCTACAAATTCCATTTTTTTCATTTCAATTAACTTTTCCTGTATTATGCTTCTGAGTATCTTTTTAAATTTATTTATATGAGTATGTATAAAGGCTTTTCTCCAATTGATGAAATTATTGTCATCCAGGTTTATTATCTCTGATGTTTCTCATTTATTGATTGATTCGTAGTCATGTTATTTTGATTTCTAATTTGTCTCACCCATTCTCCAGTTTTCTGTATTTTATCTTATGATCAGGATCAGGATTTATCATTTCATATTGACCTTTTGTTCACTTAATTACTTTAAAATGTGAAAGCTTTCATAAATTTACATGTCATCCTTTGCTATGCTAATCATTTACTTTATCATTTCAATTTCAGGATATATATTATATCTAAATAAAAACAAGTTGAGATTTATCAAGTTTGTGTCAGGAATTGAGCAAAGTGATTTATATGCATTAATTTACTTATTTATCACAGTAACCGTACATGGAAGGGATTCTTTTTCTTCCTTTTACAGATGAGGAAACTAGAACTAAGAGAGTTAAGTAACTTGCATGAAGAATATATAAATAGCAAAAGATAGACATAGATACAGGTTCTAGCTATTTATCATAATGTTATGCATATACACTGACTCCTATTTTTCCTTTGATTCATTAATTGCCAAACATGCCCAGATATTAGGCAAAATAGATTCTTTCTGTGATAGCAATATAGATTAAGAAACTTAACTCCAGCATTACAGAGGAGAAAACTCATAAAATAAAAATAAGATGTAGAGTAATAGAGCAAAGATGATATGCTAGAGATAGAATTTGGAAGACTTTCATTAATAGTATCATGACACCAGGGAAACATTGTTTTATATGTTTGAGCATCGACAATTATTTATTTTTGTTATTTTCCTAATATTAACTTCTCTGTTTTTTTCTCTGGGAATAAACATCACCAGAATATCTCAAAAGAGCTGTGTCTCTACTACATAAAAAGGAGAACAATGAATGTACTAGTATAAGAATGTGTGCGTGTGTGTGTGTGTGTGTGTGTGTGTGTGTGTGTGCCCGTACGCGCGCCTGCAAACACTTGACCCTAACCCAGCCGTGGGCAAACTACTGCCCGCGGGCCGGATCCGGCCCATTTGAAATGAATAAAACTAAAAAAAAGACCGTACCCTTTTATGTAATGATGTTTACTTTGAATTTATATTAGTTCACACAAACACTCCATCCATGCTTTTGTTCCGGCTCTTCGGTCCAGTTTAAGAACCCATTGTGGTCCCTCATGAGTTATGGCCAGTCAATGGCTCACTATTCCAGTCTAGGTTGTTGTCCAAAGCAAGTCTGGTTGTTGGTGTGGCTATAATTCTGGCCTCCAATGATCCCCCCTTCAAGATGGAATGGACTCTGTGCCCAAACCTCACAGGCCTGGAAGTGCCCATAGCAGTAGCAGGGGTGGCCCATCTAGGAGAGCCTCATCAGCCAGTCCCCAAGGCTCCTGAGTGATCTAACTGTCCTTCACTCACATAGATCACACACCACAAATGTCCACACACTCCCCTTTTACTCCTTTACTCACTCACACTCTCTTGCACACTGTCATCCTGCTGGCCAACATGTTCCTCATCCTAGCTTCAATGGTTGATAGCTATGTATTTCTTCCCGTTTTGTTATTCATACTAGAGCCCTGGTGCTTGAATTTGTGCACAGGTGGGGTCTGGTCAACCCACCCCTATTCGGGCCATAAGGTGGGATCAGCCAGGGGAGGGGCCACTTGTGGTTGGCGGGCAGCCCCATCCCCTGGTCAAACTCCGCTCAAACTCCCAGTCG
The DNA here is from genome assembly GCF_000147115.1 of Myotis lucifugus. NCBI lineage: Eukaryota > Metazoa > Chordata > Mammalia > Chiroptera > Vespertilionidae > Myotis > Myotis lucifugus. The sequence goes on from NW_005871068.1 coordinate 11,203,695, forward strand.
AGGGTTCAATTTACATATTAGCCTTTTATTATATAAAATTCTTCTTCCTCTTCTTTTTTTTCTTCTTCTTCTTCTTCTTCTTCTTCTTCTTCTTCTTCTTCTTCTTCTTCTTCTTCTTCTTCTTCTCCTCCTCCTCCTCCTCCTCCTCCTCCTCCTCCTCCTCCTCCTCCTCCTCCTTCTTCTTCTTCTTCTTCTTCTTCTTCTTCTTCTTCTTCTTCTTCTTCTTCTCTTTCTTCTTCTAGAATAACCAACATTTTATAAAATACTGGTTTGGTAGTGATGAAATATTTTAGCTTTTTTTTTAATCTGGAAAAATCTTTATCTGACCTTCAATTCTAAATGATAGCTTTGCTGAGTAGAGTAATATTGGTTGTGGGTCCTTGCTATTTATCACTTTGAATATTTCTTGCCACTCTCTTATGGTCTGCATAGTTTCTGTTGAGAAATCCAGCTGACAGTCATATCGGCACTCCCTTGTAGGTAACTAAATGATTTTCTCTTGCTGCTTTTAAGATTTTCTCCTTATCTTTAACGTTTAACATTTTAATTATGATGAGTATTGGTGTGGCTTCTTTGGGTTCCTCTTATTTGGGACACTTTGTGCTTCCTGGAGTTATAAGTCCATTTTTTTTTCACCAGGTAGAGGAAGTTTTCTGTCATTATTTCTTCAAATAGGTTTTCAATATCTTGCTCTCTCTCTCTTCTTCTTCTGGCACCCCCATAATGTGAATGTTGGTACCCTTGAAGTTGTCCCAGATACTCCTCTCTATACACTATCTTCATAGTTTTGGATTCATTTTTCTTTTGATTGGGTGTTTTTCGTTTCCTCATATTCCAAATCACTGATTTGATTCTTGGCATCCTCTACTGTTGATTCCTTGTAAATTAGTCTTCATTTAGTTAATGTATCCCTCATTTCTGACTGGTCATTTTTCATGTCTTTGATGTTCTCAATAAGTTCCTTGAAATTATCAATAAGATCCTTGAAATTCTCAGTAAGTCCCTTGAAGCTCTCATTAAAATCCTTGAGCAACCTTATAACCATTGTTTTGAACTCTGTATCTGGTTGTTTGCTTCCTTCTGTTTCATTTAGTTCTTTTCCTGGAGATTTCTTCTGTTCTTTAATTTGTGACATGTTTCTTTGTCTCCACATTTTGGCTGCCTCCCTGTGTTTGTTTTTCTGTATAGGTAGATCTGTTATGTCACCCAGACTTGGTAGAGTGGCCTAGTAGGTGTCCTGTAGGACCCAGTGGCTCAGCCTCCCCAAATACCAAGTTGCATTCTAGGTGCAACTTGTGTGGGCTGTATGCACTAACTTGTTGTAGTTGAGCCATAATTGCTGTTGACATCACTGGGAGGAATTGACTGTCAGGGCACCTGGCTGTGAAGATCAGCCAGCTGAGCCTGCAGTGGAAGAACTGCTGTGTAGGACAGACACCAGGGAACATAACTTTCTTCAGTGGAACTTTGGTGCTCATTGAGTCTGACCCTTAAGTGTGCCACTCATGGATATGTACAGTTGTGATCTGGTGTGGTCTGAAACTTTCCACAGGGTGCACTGGCTCAGGGGCCCTCCTGGATGTCCAAAGTCAGCCACTGCCTAAACTTTCCCAGGGCCACTTGTCTGGAGCTACATAGTGATCTTTAGACAGTTACTACTTGTGTTGGAAGTGTCCAATAGAGGCCAAGCTGTGAAACATGGTAGACTGCTGCTAGTGCCAGCCTGTGGCCTCTTATTGAGAGGAATGTGAAATGCTGAGGCCAGCTGCTGCTTCTTTAAGAGATTTTAGCAATGTCTGAAGCCTAAGCCAGGACAGGCTATTTATGTGGAAAAGCCACTGCAATCAGCTTGGGTGAAGTCGAAATTTAGGTGAGGCGGGATCTCAGGGAATCACAAGGGCAGAGTGAAAAGTGTGAGCCAGGATGATGTGCTTTCTTCTTTAATTCTCTAGTTTAGGACTTCCATTTAGCCAAATTTAAGGTGTTTCTGAATGATGGTTGTTCTGTATTTTAGTTGTAATTTTGATGTGGTTGTGGGAGGCGGTGAGTACTGGCATTTATCTACGCCACCATCTTGGTTCTCCTTTTAGTGTTAAATTGATCCTTTTTAAATTGATCCATTTGTGTTCAACCTTCAATGACCTCCTATAACTTAAAAGAGTGGTGCAGAACACTGGGTAATGGAGCCAATGATGTGTTCAACAGTGTAATATCAGGTTTGGGACACTCTTAATTGAATTCTGAAAGTATTTTATTCTTATTCAGGTAGTACTTTAACTGAAATTCAATTTCTACAGATTGCAAAATATCATTGTGAGTATTGCCTTAAAAATAAAAGCCCATTGAATTACCTTGTTTTATGAGGAAAAATGCAGGTCAAGTTACTGAATACTGATTCATCTGTGAATCTTTAAAAAAAAATTTAGCTTATGCATTGACATCTGTCTCTCCTTAGATCCTTCACCTTTTCTTCTGTAGTTCTTATGCTATAAACCTATATTCTTTCACAAGAAAAACAAAGATTGTTTTTTGGACCTTGCCTGGCATTGTTATTTAGAGCAAGAAAATCTTCCTTTACTATAACTGACAAAACTCTGGTATTTTCAACAACCTGACTTCTTCCTTGCAAAAGGTAAATGATAATGTAATCTTTATTTTTCAAGGTTTTAAGTTTAATCTTTATAAGTTTTGTTGTACATATTTCAGTACAATGGTTTTCAATATCAATTTCAGCAATAAGCTCTGACCAATTTGGTTCAATGGATAGAGCGTTGGGCCATAGACTGAAAGGTCCTGGGTTTGATTCCAGTTGAGGGCATGTACCTTGGTTGCAGGCTCTATCCCCAGTAGGGGGCGTGCAGGGGGCAGCTGATTGATGTTTCTCTCTCATCAATGTTTCTAACTCTCTATCCATGTCCCTTCTTTTCATTCATGGGTTCTAGCCATTGAGTCCATCCTGCTCCTCCTCTCCCCATTCTAGCATAAGCCTAGGAACCCAAGAATCATACCAGCAGCCAGCTCAGGCTCCTGAAGCTAAATGAGTGCAAAATGCCAGCCACCCAAGTATATCCCTATTCCCTCTGTCCTCCTTGCCCTTGCCAAAATCCACTAAATGCACCAACAGCTAGATTAGCTTCTGTGGTTGCATGAATACAAAACACCAACCTATAACCCCAAGCTGACCCCCACCACTGTGCATACATTCAGGGCTAAACACTCTAGCTGTACACATGTGGGACACCAGCTTGATGCTTGTCAGCCTCAACTGCAGTGTGCATACTTGGAGGGAGAGTAAGCAGCCACAGGAGAGCCTATTGGCAGCCAGGACTCCATAGCTGCCAGTGACCCATAGCTAGCCCCAGCCTATGCTGGCTTTCCTGGACCTAAATACTGTGTGTGTCTTCAATTGACCTCTTCTGCTATAGAGACACCTGCAGCTAAGTGTGTGTATGCCACCAGCTCCAGCAACCACCCCTGCCTGCCCTGGTTCCTAGCCATAGGACCTAGAGGGACCACTGAGGGTTGCTACAGCCATTGCAACTACAGCACTTGACAAAGACTACAAAGTTGTCAATGCAATGGAGCCCAGTAGCCTGAACTGAAGAGCCTTCATGCTCCACACAAACCAGGTGCTACCATGTGTTCCCACACTTTGCACCCTGCATCACTAGAGCAGGTGTGATGGAATACTCCAGCATGACCTCACCCATAAGTTACAGTCTTCCCTTATCAGTGTCAGTCCATAAAGTCGGGAAGAGATGGCTGCTTTTTTAAATGTGCAGACTACCTACAAAAGACTACAGAGATTACGAATAACCGGGAACTATGACTCTATAAGATGAATACAGCAAACCTGCAGTAACTGGCCCCAAAGAAATGGAGAGCCAGGTATTGTTCACAAAATATTCATAATAATTTTTCTGAAGACCCTTAGAGAGCTATAAAAATACATATGAACAGTTGTATAATATAAGGAATACACCTCATGAACAAAATGAGAGTTTCAACAAAGAAGGAACAAATAAAAAAAAAGAACCAAACAGAAAAATTTTAAGCTGAAAAACATAATGGCTGCACTGAAGAATTCATCAAAGAGCTTCAACATCAAATTTGAACAAACAGAAGAAAGAATCAGTGAACTATAAGAGAGATCAATAAAAATTATCCAGCCTGGCTGGCGTGGCTCAGTGTATGAGCGTTGACCTATGAACCAGGAGGTCACAGTTCCATTCCCAGTCAGGGCATATGCCCAGGTTGTGGCTTGATCCCCACTGTGGGGCAGGCAGGAGGCAACCAATCAATGATTCTCTCTCATCATTGATGTTTCTATCTTTCTCTCCCTCTCCCTTCCTCTCTGAAATCAATAAAAATTATTTTAATAAATAAATAAATAAATAAATAAATAATCTAGTCAGAGGAGAAAGAAAAAGAATGAAAAGAAAAATAATAAAGAAGTCTATAAGACTTATGGAACACCATAAAAAGAAATAATGTACATATCTTTGGAGTCCCTGAAGGAGAAGAGAGGTGAAAGGGTTGGAAAGCTAATTTGAAGACATTATGGCTGAGAAATTTCCAAACGTGGGGACAGATTTGAATACTTAAGTTCATGAAGATAAAGAGTCCCCCCAAATCTCAACACAAAACTAGCTTCTCTAAAGGCTAATAACCATAATAACAAAACTGTTGAAAAGCAAAGGCAGAGAGAGATTTTAAAACAACAAGAGGGAAAAAAATTCTCTTATACAAGGGAACATCAGTGGTTTTATAACCAAAGAGCTTGTAGGCTAGGAGAAAATAGAGAATAGAATAATAGAAAAGACCAACACAACTAAGAGCTGATATTTGAAATTATAAACTAAACTAACGACCTTATCTACACTGACTAAGTAAAAAAAGAAAGAGAACTCAAATAAATAAAATCAGAAATGAAAGAGAAAACATTACAAATGATACCATAGAAATACCTAAGATGACAAGAAACTATTATGAATAATTGTATGCTAACAAATTAGACAACCTATAAGATGTGGATAAATTCCTAGAAAAATACAACCAACCTAGACTGAAATTATGAAGAAATAGAAAGTTTGAGTATAGCAATAACTAATAAGGTAATGGAATCAGTAATCAAAAACCTTCTGACATAATTCTAGATGGTTTCACTGTACCAAGCATTTAAAGAAGAATTAACACCATTTTTCTCAAATTCTTTCAAAAAATTGAATAGGGAAAAACACTCCATCTTGACAAAATATCACCAATCCAAATTTAATAACAAGTTAAAAAGATAATAGTATATGTTCCACTGGGATTTATCCCTGGGATGCAGGGATGATTCAACATAAACAAATTAATAAATGTGAGATACCATATTAATAAAATGAATGATAAAAATCAGATTATTATCTCAATAGACTCAGAAAGAACATTTGACAAAATACAAAAAGCCAAACTCATAGAAATAGAGAATAGAGTGGTAGTTACCAATGGTTGGTGAGTGAGGTAGATGGGGAGATATGGGTCAAAGGGTACAAACTTCCAGTTATAAGATTTATAAGTTCTAGAGACCTAATGTACCCCATATTGATTATAGCTAACAATACTATACAATATACTTAAAAATTGCTAACTGATTAGATCTCAAATGTTCTATCACAAAAATCATTTTTCAATCTATATTTGTATCAAACCAGCTCATTATACACCCTGAGCATCTGATATGTCAATAACTCAATAAGGTATATCCTAATATATCTGAAATAAATAAAAATGTTCTTACATACTTCACATGTCACTTCTACGCTATACTGACTGGGGCAAAGTATGAATACAATTAATGTATGACAACATGAGATATGATTTTAGTTAAAATATACCAACATTCTTATATTTAGACTAGAGGCCTGGTGCACAAAATTCATGCATGGGTAAGGTCCTTAGGCCTGGCCAGCAATGGGTCTTCCAGCTCTCAGCCAGGGCCTTCCTTCATTCCGTGCCACCCCTTGGTGGTCAGCACACAGCATAACGAGCGATCAAACTCCCAGTTGAACTCGCAAGGTCGAACTTTGCATATTAGCTTCATATATATATGAAGATTAGTAAAAATTATTCAGGATTTAGTCTAATCAAGTTCACATATAGCATGTAAGTATAGAATAATGAGGAATGAGCTAAGATTTGTCAGATTCAGAGAACAGGCACTGAATAGTTAAACCTATGCAGGTACATAGAAATCAGTTATTGAAATGATTCCTTAGTGTGGGTTTTAATGATGAAATAAGTACTTTTTATATTTACAGGATCAGAAAAAAACCTTAGAGGGCTTGGATTTTCCAGAGTATCACTGTCAATAAAAATAAAATGATGGCCACATATAAAACTTACAATTATTTTTAAAATGTGTAAAATAATGAAGGTGAAATTAATTGTAATAATCTATTCCAATACATCTAAAATATCATGTAAACATTTAATCAATACTAACATTCATTAATTATATATTTTTCATCATACTTTCAAGCTAACTCTTTGAAATCATTTGTGTATGCTACACTTACAGCACATCCCAATAAGACAATCCACATTTCAAGTGTTCAATAGCCAAGTATATGTGCTGTACTGGACAGCACAGATTTACATCAAAGGTTCTTAAACTTTGGCATGCATCAGAATCAACTTGGGGGCTGGTTACAACACAGATTTTAGGTCCTACTCCCAAGTGTCTTATTTACTAGATATAGGATGGGACTTGAAAATGTGCATGTCTAACAAATTTGTTGATGATGATGCTGGAAGCTACATTTTGAGAACCACTAATTTGGAAAATTCACTGAGATACTCACTTTACTTATGGAAATTTGATTTATAGAAATCAAAGCCTCAGTTCTTTGGCATACAAAGTAAGTAATTTTTAATGTTTATTGAACATGTATTCTGTTCAGTGTGTTTTTAAAATACATTATTTTTATGTATAATATCTTAAACTAACTCACTGTGTTAAGACAGAAAGGAAATATGATAGGAAAATGTACTTAACAAGCTTAGTTGCTATATTTTTAACTGCAAATGATAGCATTATAGAATCAAGAAAATTTATAGATAGAATAAGAAAAAACACCCTCAAAACCGAGTTGAGTTATATTTTAAGTGGCCTTATTGATTTAACAAAAAAGAAGCCTATGTATTGTCACAATTGTATGCTGGTTATACAGGCCAAAGCTATGTTTACTTTGTAGTTTGTTGGATTGCAGACTCTGTGTTGACCTACGACCCTCCTGACAGGCTAAAAAGCAGAGAGGGTGGAGAAGGCAAGCCAGATAAATAGCCATCTTGGCCCCAAAGTCTCTTCTCTCACACATTACATGGCCAAAATTAGTCACAAGTTTAACTGCAAGAGAGGTTAGGAATTGCAAATGTATGTGGATATGAGAAGTTACCAACAGTAATCATCTGTACCAGCCAAAATCATTATTAGCAGAAGATTTCAATTTTTGAAATTACAGTTTCAAGATAATGATGAGCCATTTTGGCTTAAATTTAAGAGCTGTGCTGCCCTACTCAACATCTCAGCACAGGGAGTTTTTTACATAGTATCTGAAATTGTTATAATTATGGTTATAATACAGTCTTCTGAGAGCAATTTTTGAGTAGACAAATTTGATATTAATCACTCATAAGTGAGCTGCATAAAAATAAAACTGCATCAATGCGAGTCTCAGAAAAAATATGAGAAGCCAGGAACAGAACAAAATGTGAGCATAAGAAAGGACTATATGTTCTAAAATATCTAGAGATCAGGTCAGACATACCAATATCCCCTTGGACATGGAAGATAATAGACACACTCCTTAAAAATGAAAAGATATTTAGCCCAGCCATTGTGGCTCAGTGGTTGAGCATTGATCTATGAGCCAAGAGATCACTGTTCAATTCCAGGTCAGGGTACATGCCCAAGTTGCAGGCTCAATTCCCAGTAGGAGGCATGTAGGAGTCAACTGACTAATGATTCTCATCATTGATGTTTCTATCTCTCTCATGTTACATGTTCAATAAATGTGAAAGGATATTTAAATAGCTGCTGCATAAAATAACCCTTAGAAGTATAACTTTCAAATACATCAGAATGATATACAATATAAACATTGCCATTTACATCTTCCTGTCACAAGTACACAGGATTACAAATATGCTGAATCAGAAAACAAATCTTGATACATTTTAAAAAGTTTAAAATCTTAGGGCATATGTTCTCTGACCAAATGGAATTAAAGTACAAGCCAATAAAAATTAAATATCTAGAAAGTATACAACTGGTTTTTGAAGAACCAGTATCTAAACTATTCAAGAAACAAAAAACAACAAAAACATAGGAAAATATTCTAAATGAATTATTGTGAAAGAACAACATATCAAAAGTTGCCAGATAAATGCCAAAAATACTAATAGAAACATTTATAGCTTTGAATATCATTTTTAAAAAAGAAGACGTTTCATCCAAATAATAAAGATTACAATGAACCCAAATGAAGGAAGAAAATAATAAAGACAAGAGGAGAAGCCATTTAAATAGAAAATGGCTAGTTATAAAAATGTTGAGTCCCCAAAATTTTTCTTAGATCTTTATTGTTGAAAGTGTTATATATATAGATCCCCCTTTTTTCCCAGTGACCCCCTTATAGCCCACCCTCACCCCCTTCCCCAGGGCTCCACCACCCTATTGTCTGTGTCCATGGGTTATGCATATATTCATAAAAGTTCTTCAAAAACAAATAAAATTAATAAAACCATAATAACATTATCAAGAAAAAAGGGAAAACTAAATTAAGAATAACAAATAAAAATGTATCATTACTGTTTCTACAAAATTAAAATAAGTTAATATTACAAACAACTTTATGACAATAAATTTGCCAACTTAGATCCTGGCCAGCATGGATCAGTGGTTGGGAGTTGACCTATGAGCCGGGAGGTCTTGGTTCGATTCCTGGTTGGGGCACATGCCCAGGTTGCAGGCTTGATCCCCAGTGTGGGGAATGCAGGAGGCAGCCGATCAATGATTCTCTCTCTTTATTGATGTTTCTCTCTCTCCCTCTCCCTTCGTCTCTGAAATCAATATATATATATATTAAAAAGCATATAACACATTGTATCACTTGTTCAGGATTAAAACTCTCAAAATTAAAAATGGAGGGAAACTTCCTCAATCTCATTAATTAATAGCATCTATGAAAAGCTCACAACTAATATACCCAAAAATGAATTTTTCAATATTTTCTACCTAAAAATGGGAACTAAGAATGAATGGCACTCTGAATATATTTATTTAATGTTTTACTGGAGATTGTACTTGTCCAATAAAGAAAAAATATGGCATGTAGATTAGGTAGAAAGAAATAAAATGGTCTTTGTTCACAAAACTTTTATGTAGAAAACTCCTAGAAAACTATAGTACAAAATATATACTAGAAGTAATAAATATGTTAAAGTCACAGGATACAAGATCAAAATACAAAAATCAATTACAATAACAGAAAAATATTGAAAAATAATTTTAAATAAAATCATATTTACAAATAATGTCAAACAATGAAATGTTTAGCTATAATTTTAAGTAAAATGTGCAAGAATCTATACTAAAACCTGGGAAATATTGCTAAGAAAATTTTTAAAAATCTAAATAAGTAGAGATCAATTCCATATTGTGGATTTGAAGTCAGTATTGTTAAGAAATTCATTTTCCTAAAGTTATCTATCAATTCAAAGGTCAAAGTCCTGTAACCAATTTTTAGTATTTGGCAAGTTGCGTCTTACATTTGTTTGAAAATTCAAGGAAATATAACAGTCCAAACAATTTTGCAAAAGAATAATCAAGCTAAAGGACTGACATTTCCCAATTTCAAGACTTATTTTCAATACTATATGGTAATTAAGACAGTGTAGTTTTAGAATAAAGCTAGATAACAATGGAACAGTATAAAGAGTACAGTAGTAATCTGTATATATACATATCATTTTAGTATATATGCCAAAAAAGTTCAAAGAAGAAAGTCTTCAACACATTACATATTGTTATAAGAACTCTATATAGATTTGTCAGATAATGAACCTTGACCCTACATTAGACTACAAACAAAAATTAATACAAGATGGCTCATAAGTATAATTGTAAAAGATAAAAATATGAAGTTTCTGAAAGAAAACAGTATAATATGTTGCTGACTTAAGGCTAAGCAAATGTTTTTCTGATGGGAAACAAAAATCCCTATAAATTTAACCAATCATAAAAATAAATATTAATCAAAATTGAATATCTTTGATCATTAAAGATATTTTATGATTGTATTTCTTTTTTCGCATATCAATTATACTTTTAAAAACTTTTTGGTGATTGCCCTATAGGTTGCAATATACATTTAAAGCTAATCCAGGTCCACTTTAAAATAACTTTATACCACTTTATGGGTAGCATGAGCACCTTATCATAACAAAATTATCCTAATTTCTCCTTTCTGTCTCTTGAATCATTGCTGTCATTCATTTCATTTATATATAAGTATATATAAGCATATATATAGCTATACATATAGGGATATTTATAGAGATATATACCACCTAAGCATACATAATTGAATACATTGTTTTTGTTATTATTTTGAACAAACTGTCACTGTTGTTAAATAAATTAACAATAAAAACAAAATTGTTTATTTTGTTTTCACTTACTCCTTCTTTGATGCTTTGCCTTATTTTATGTATATCCAAGTTCCTAACATGTATTATTTTCCTTCTTTTTAAATAACTTCTTTTAACATTTCTTACAATTTAATTTTGTTTCTTTCCTAGGATTTTTATTTCTCTGTTAACATTGCCCATCTGTTCTTGAATGTTGTCTACTTTATCCATTAGGGCCCTTAGCATATTGATCATAGCTGTTTTAAATTCCTAGTCTGATAAATTCTCTGCCATGTCTGATTTTGACACTTACTCTGTCTCTTCATTTTTTTTTCCTTTTTGTATGCTTTGTAATTTTTTCTTGACAGACAAACACGATGTATCCAGTGAAAAGTACTAGGATAAATGGGCCTTTAGTAAATTGGTGATGAGGCATAGGGGGAGATTGGAAACACGATATATTCCTATGATTAAGTCTCAGTATTTTAGTGAGTCTACCTCTGGACTTCACAAGTGTTTCTCAGTTTTTCTCTCCTCCCTTAGCTGGGACAGTATGGCTAGAGTGGGCTAGAGTTGGATGTTTCTCTTCCCCAGGTCACTTAGGTTCTGATATTACTCTAGCACAGTGGTTCTCAACCTTCCTAATGCTGCGACCCTTTAATACAGTTCCTCATGTTGTGGGGACCCCCAACCATAAAATTATTTTTGTTGCTACTTCATAACTGTAATTTTGCTAGTGTTATGAATCGTAATGTAAATATCTGATATGCAGGATGTATTTTCATTGTTACAAATTGAACATAATTAAAGCATAGTGATTAATCACAAAAACAATATGTGTTTTCTGATGGTCTTAGGCGACCCCTGTGAAACCTGTGAAAGGGTCTTTCAACCCCCAAAGGGGTCTCGACCCACAGGTTGAGAACCGCTGCTCTAGCAACTTAGGATCTGGTTAATTAGCTTCCTTTGAAAGCAGGGCTTGCTAATAGGAACAGAGTACTCTCATATTTCAAAATGGTTTCCTTTTCCCTCCCCCTGCCAGAAGCAGGACAAAATATTTCCCTGATATTTACTGTGAGAACCTGCTCATGCTGTGGCAGATAAATCTCATAATATTGGGGCCCCCCTTATGACTGGGTTGCCCTGCAGATTTTATCTCTCAGAGTTGTCCACACTGAGCCTCTAGCAATTTTTCATTTATAGTTCAAGTTTTCCTATCCTGGCACTGGTTCCCATGGCCATTTCTGTTTGAGAGCATCTACTCCAATAATCCTGGCTCAGTTTATTATTCATTTGTTTCTCCAAACTTAAGGCAGTAGGTTGCCAGGTGTCCTCCCCTTTCTTATGGATCTAAGAAGAGTTGTTGATTTTTCCAACTTTACTTGTTAGAATGGAGAGATGACTTCCAATATCCTTACAAGTGGAATAGGAAACCCTCCCCTTGTTTTTAGGTAAGTCAAAAAGAAAGGAACAAGCATAATTCTTTGTGGTTAAAGTATGATAGCCGAGTATTTCTTATGTATGCTCCAGTGAATGTTCATATTTTTGCAATCCCTTTGTAGTTTTAACTTACATTGAGGTAGGGGGATGTTTAAGTATAAAATATTTATTTTAAGAAAAGTACTTCCAGTCTTAAATCTATTTGTTACTTAATAAAAGCACTGCACATTACATTACCACGTAATGATCATTTAAATATCAACTATCTCTAATTATAATGGCTTCAATCTTTTTTATTATTATTTTTTATTTTATTTTTTGCTAAAAGTATTACAAAGGGTATTACATAAGTGTCCTTCCCCCCCCCCCCCGCCCTTGACAATCCTCTAATGGCTTCAATATTTACCAACACTAACAATGGCAAAATAAACTAAAGAAGTATTTGTTATCTTAATGAAAAAAAAAGACATCAAAGTCATCTACGTTTTGTGAAATCAAACTAAAACTAGACCATAAGGGTTTGGGGTACCTAATATATCATTGTCTATACTCTGGTAAATGTCTTTTGATTCAGTTATTTTAAGAAGTGGAAAAACTCAAAGCTATTAAACTAGTGGTGCAGCCTCAGCTGAGGAATACAGAATGTTTCTCCAGATAATGTCTTTAAGAATCAGTTAGCAACAATTTTTCTATTTGTATAACAGTTACAAGGAAGTTCTTGAAATGGAATTTTCAAAAAAAGCTATGCAAATGTACTGTCTCAAAGAAGCTATAGAAGGAAATTATTCTGAAGAAATTTTTCACATTATAGTTTCTAATATGCAATGCACATTAGACATATTCCATTTTCTTCCCTTTTTCTTTCCTTGACAAAGAGAAAGTAAATGGTCCATAGTTTTTGAGATTTTCTGTTCTCTTTGTGATCACTACTAAAGATGCTAAAGTTAGGTTATCATTCTGAGGATCAACTGTCTTTGAAGTTCAATTATTTAACCAGATTATTATTTTCTGTCACTAAGAGAACAACCCAAAATGAGCCATTCAAGTAACCAGCATTAATATAATGGTTCTGGAACCCTAACTGGCACATTGCTCAGATCCTTTTAAAAACTGCATTTGGAGGGCTCCTGTGACATTTTATTTTATTTTTTATTTTTTTATTAGATGATTCATGCAAAGCACACATATGTGTAGTACAGCCTTCTTTTACTCAACAATACTTGAAGAGTAACATTCATTTTTTACTAAAATGAATGTTGAAGTAAGATTCGTTTCAGTTGTCATTTTGCAAAATTCCTGTCCAAGTACTGAAAATCATTTTCTAAGACTAGTGTAATTTCTTACTATAACTATTTTACAATTACAGATTTCATTTATATAATTAGGCATGACTCCCTATTTTTTTTACTCCTTAATAAGCATTGTATAAATAAGATAAAATTACTTTTGTTATAGAGGAAACAAAATTTCTCCAGTGGATGGCCTATTTAAAACATACATAAAACTTACTTTCCTTGACAGACTTAACAACTATTTACTAAATTACTATTTAGTACCCAATTCCAGTACACAAATTAGAAAAACAAACAAGCCCTTGTCTTGTTCTATGTCAATATAAATATTTATTGCTAAATTAAATGTAGATAATTATTTAATTCACACTACAAGTCAAGCTGTATTTTGGAGACAAATATAGTCATACTAGCAGCCTGGTGCATGAATTCATGCACATTGAAAGGAAATTAATTAGTAGAAATATTTTAATATCGTTATTTGCCCTTTCTCTATAATAGAGTATCAACCAAATTCACAATTGACAATGATAGATGGAAACACATGCGTGCAAATTGGCACCAGTGAGAGCTTTATATATATTGTGCATGTGCGAGTCAACTTAGCCTTTTATAGATATGGAATAAACTTGCTTAATTAGACCTGCTTTCTGATTTAGCTAAACTTTTTCCAGCCCAGTGAAACACCCCAACTTCTCTTTCAGGTAATTGTCAGCAACACAGCAGTAAATATCAATACAAAGCAGATTATTGTTTTAGATCACACAGGGAGAACAAAGGGTAAAATGTTTAACTGCAGCAGTGTTTGACTATATTCTGTGCAGTGAGAAAACCTGAAGTCATTTTCAAGGTCCACCATTTCTTACTTCTTTTCGCTAGAGTCAAGTTTCTAAGTTTTCTAAATCTCTGTTTTCCAGCTAATGAAAAGAAAATATGATTCCACCGAATCTCCTATCTACCTACTCCAGGACTTCTATGAGGATCAAATGAGATGAGGCATGGGAAAATGCTTCACGGACATTTGGTTAAAGTGTGAAATGTTTCCACATGGCTTAGAAAACCGTGGTACATCTACACGATGGAATACTATGCTGCTGTAAAAAAAGAAGGAATTCTTACCATTTGCAACAGCATGGGTGGAACTGGAGAGCATTATGCTAAGTGAAATAAACCAGTCAATGAAAGAAAAATACCACATGATCTCACTCATTTATGAATAATTAAGACCATTATAAACTGATGAACAAAAATAGATACAGAGGCAGAGCAGCCTCAAACAGACTGTCAAACTACAGTGGGAAGGCCGGGGAGGGTTGCAGGGGTGGGTAAGAGATCAACCGAAGGACTTGTATGCATGCATATAAGCATAACCAATGGACACAAGACACTGGGGGGTATGGGAGGCAAGGGAAGGTCAAGGGGAGAAAAAAAAGGAGACATATATAATACTCTTTGTAATACTTTAAGCAACAAAACAATAAATAAACAAATAAATAAATAAATACATACATACATACATACATACATACATAAATAAATAAATAAAGGATGTATTTTCAGGGGTCTCGACCCACAGGTTGAGAACTGCTTAGCTCTTGTTTTTTGATAAAGCCATTCTAACAAGTAAAAATAAATAAATAAATAAATAAATAAATAAATAAATAAATAAAGCAAGCAAGCGAGTAGTATTCCTGGGCTGAAGAACCTGCAAGGAGACTAGTCGTCGCTAGGGAGAGGAAGCTGGGCATTGCTAAGTGATGGCATTACCCAGACTTACTCTTAGCATATTAGCTTTATATATATATATATGTAATTTACTTCTCAACTACTACCACATGTTCAGAAATGGAGTTATTTTTAATTATTTAAAAAACAAAGCTAGTTTCTTAAAGCCAAAAATATTACATCTGAACCTAAAGTTGTCCAATTATATTGGCCTCCATTCCCACTTGGTGCACTCACATAAACAAATACACTCACAAACTAGTTGTTTGTATCTGAAGTATTTTTTTTTCAGTTATTTGTAGGTATAGAGTATTTTTCAGAAAGGAAAGTAAAATCTTGAGTTGGTAGTTGGAGGAGTATCCATGTCATCCACCTCCCTCTTCCTCCTTCCTGCATTCAAATTAACCCAACTATAGTTTTGGGAATGTAAACACAAGGTGAAACTAATTTCATATCAACCACCCTGAACAACATAAGTAGATCATTTCCAAATATTTACTTATCTCCTCAACTCATGTGACCAATAAAGCTTTGAAATGCCCACTTAGCAAGTTAGGGAAAACAGAAGGGAGAACAATCAGGAAGAGACCTTGAGATAGGAAGTTTATTTTGGATTATTCCAGTGGGCCCAATGTCATCACACAGTCCTTAAAAGTGAAAGTGGAAGTTAGAAGAGTGGGGCCACAGACCTGGGACAAAGGAAGCAAGGGTAGGAGAGATTTGAAATGTGAGAGACTACACTGGCTCGTTATTGTCCTGAAGATAAAGGAAGCCATGAGCCAAGGAATATTGGAAACCTCTAAATGCTGAGAATAACCTTCATATGACAACCAACAAGCAAAAGAAGACCTGAGTCCTACAATCATAAGGAACCGAATTCTGCCAACAACCTGAATGAACAAGGAAATTGATTATTCCTTTAGAGCAGTGGTTCCCAAACTTATTTGGCCTACCGCCCCCTTTCCAGAAAAAATATTACTCAGCGCCCCCTGGAAATTAATTTTTTTAAAAATCTTAATAGCAATATGTATTAATGTTTCTACCTTTTTCGTAAAATATAGTAAAGAAAGGTGTAAATTAGAAACATTGAAGTTTGAAATTATGAAACTATTTATTGAACTCAGAATAGAAAGGTAATACAAAAAAAGTTAAAACAAATGCACCTGTGGCCATCACCGACCCCCTGGATCGCTGCAGCGCCCACCAGGGGGCGGTAGCGCCCACTTTGGGAATCACTGCTTTAGAGACACCATGAAATAATGCAGCCCTGTTTAGACGTAGATTTCAGATTTCAGCCTGATGAGACCTATGTCAGACTTCTAACAACACAACTGTAAGATAACAAATTGTGTTAAGTCTCTAAATTTGTGTCAGCAATAGAAAACTAATGCATTGTCCTTCCAAATAATTTCTGTAAAATACTTTTATTGTAGTGATTTTATTTTAAAACAATAAAGGACTTGTGAGTTTCTAATAAGGACTCTTACATAATGTTCTATTATTTCAGAATATACTGGAATGATAATACTCTTTAGAAAACAATGTCTTTCTTGTTTAAAAAATAAAATTGATTTTATCTTATAGTCATCCTAGATTTGAAACATGGTTCCATGTCTCAGCATCATTTATTAGGGCTACCCCATAATTCAAAAAATATATACAAAATTAACTGTTCATGTTTCTCTGTCACTTCAAATAGATGCTTTATACACAAGATAAACAGTAATCCTTCGGATTTATTTTTATACTCAGACTTTCTTTTCATAGCCTTTGCCAGATTACAGTGGTAATGACAGTTACTTTTTCATAAGCAACAGGATATCTGCAACATTGATTATCAAGTGGTTCTAAAATTCCCAGTGCTCATGCTTTGTGATCATAGGACTTTGAGGGTAATAAACTACAACATTCCTTCATAATCAAGAGAAGGAAGCAATTTTTTCCCTTAAAAAAATCACAACCTACTATTTCTTTGTTTCTGCAATGATGACTCGGTACAAAGCAATGTGATTTATAGTCAGTCTAAACAATCACTTTCTTTTAGGGGAAAAATGTAAACACCTAAAAGGCAATCAAAGTTGATTTTAAAAAGTAAAAGTATTTCAGTTAGATGTTTTATTCTCTATGCTTGGTTGAAAACTAGTTGCAACTAGGAATGGGCCTTTTACCAATTTTGCTTATATCAAGTAAGTATCATTTTTCTTTTTTTGTATTTCAATCAGGCATTTCTCTAAGCTTCATCATTATACGTGAACATGTTTTGATGTTCAAAACATGTTTTGAACTAACTAGTTAAATAACTGAAAATGAAAAAGGGAAAACAATTTTGATCATTCTAAGCTATCAAAGTACCCAAATAAAAGCAAAATGTAATAGTCATTACTATTAAAACCATAACAGTTTAGATAGTTGTATACACTGCAGCAGAGTTTAAAATATAAATTTTTCTGGAAATCTACAGTCCTTTCCATAACAACAAAAAAAAATCATAGCCATAGATGCATGAACTCAAAGTCTAGACCTAAATGAATGAACAGACATATAGGCAAAAATTTTATTATGATATTGATAGCAGGATAAGTTGAAATATTTTTAAAAATGCAGACATGTTGACTAAAATAGGAATGCTAAATATATTTTATCTACACAATGAATATTATATTATGCAGACATAAAAACTACATTTAAAAATTTTATATTACTAAAACAATAAATAAAATATTTATATTCTTAACATGATTATTATAATACTAGAGGGCCAGTGCATGGATTTGTGCACCAGTGGGGTCCCTCAGCCTGGCCTACTCTCTGACATCCCCAAGGAGTCCCTGATGCGAGAGGACAGGTCTCGGGTGGCGCACCCTGGAATCGGGCTCCCTCCTCTCTGGTTCAGAACTGCAGCTGCCAAGTCACCACAGCTCGGCAGTTCCTGCATTGAGCGTCTGCCCCATGGTGGTCAGTGTATGTCATAGCTACCGGTTGGAGCATCTGCCCCCTGGAGTCATTGCACGTCATTGCTACTGGCCAGTCGGTAGGTCAGTCACTTGGAGATATATATATATATTAGAGAAGATACAGAATAAGACAATCCTAAGAAATATAACTATGGAGAAATTCTTTAAAATATTTTTAATATATTTTATTGATTTTTTACAGAGAGGAAGGGAGAGGGATAGAGAGAAACATCGATGAGAGAGAAACATCGATCAGCTGCCTCTTTCACACCCCCTACTGGGGATGTGCCCGCAACCAAGGTACATGCCCTTGGCCAGAATCGAACCTGGGACCCTTCAGTTCGCAGGCCGACGCTCTATCCACTGAGCCACACTGGTCAGGGCAATTCTTTAAAATATTAATATGAAATAACTCAGAAATTGTGGCTTATGAGTAATTTTTAAATTTTCTTTTTTTTCTCTTCCTAATATATTTTTCCTTTTAAACTTTATTGTTGAAAGTATTACATAAGTCCTCCTTTTTCCCCAATTAACCTCTTCCAGCCTGCTCCCATCCTCCCCACCCCTCAGGCCCTCACTACCCCATTGTCTGTGTCCACAGGTTATGCACATTTGCATACAAGTTCATTGGGTAATCTCTTCCCACCCACCCTCCCCTGTCTTCCCTATGAGGTTCAGCAGTCTGTTCATGCTTCTATGACTCTGGGTCTATTTTTGATCATCAGTTTACTTGGTTCATTAGATTCCACATATGAGTGAGATCATCTGATACTTATCTTTCTTTTACTGGCTTATTTCACCCGCATAATACTCTCCAGGTCCATCCATGGTGTTGCAAATGGTAAGAGTCTTTCTATTTTACAGCAGCATAGTATTCCATTTTATAAACCTACCATGTTTTTTTTATCCACTCATCTGCTGATAAGCACTTAGGCTGTTTCCAAGTCTTAGCTATTGTAAATTGCACTGCTATGAACATAGGGGTGCATATATTCTTTCTGATGAGTGTTTGAGCTTTCTTAGGATATATTCCAAGAAGTGGGATCATTGGGTCAAATGGGAGTTCCATTTTTAATTTCTTGAGGAAACTCCATATTGTTTTCCATAATAGCTGCACCAGTCTGCATTCCACCAGCAGTGTACTATGGTTCCCTTTTCTCCACAACCCTGCCAACACTTGTCGTTGGTTGATGTGTTGATGATAGCCATTCTGACAAGTGTGAGGTGATATCTCATTGTCATTTTGCTTTGTGTCTCTCGGATGATTAGTGACTTTGAACATTTTTTTCATATGTCTCTTGGCTTTCTGTATGTCCCTTTTGGCAAAATGTCTATTTAAGTCCTTTGCCCATACGCAATAATAAACTCAAAATGGATAAAAGACCTAAATGTAAGACATGAAACCATAAAAGTCCTAGAAGAAACCATAGGCACCAGAATCTCAGACATTTCTTGTAGCAATATGTTTACCAATACATCTCCTAGGACAATGTAAATTAAGGAGAAAATAAACAAATGGGACTACATGAAAATAAAAAGCTTCTGCATGGCAAAAGAAATCATCCTCAAAATAACAAAAATCCTGCCCTAACCGGTTGCTCAGTGGATAGAGCCATCAGCCTGTGGACTGAAGGGTCCCAGACTTGATTTTGGTCAAGGGCACATGCCCTGGTTGTGGGCTCAATCCCCAGTAGGGGGCATGCAGGAGGCAGCTGATCAATGATCCTCTCTCATCATTGATGTTTCTATCTCTCCCTCTCCCTGCCTCTCTGAAATAAAAAAAAAAAACACACACAAAACAACAACAACAAAAAAACAAGAGACCCCACTGTGGGAAACTGTTTATTGCCTTCACTATCTGATAAGCATAGACAGAGAACCCCTCCCCCACCACCAAGGCTGGGTGACTTTAGAGCCCTAGCAAAGGTCGGAGCTAGGCGCCACCTCTGTTTGTCCAGACACTGGTAGCTGAAACTACTCCCCCATTTATTATTATGTAAATCCTTGCTGATGGGCTAGTCTGCCTGTTAATGGGGGGTCGCCTGCCTAAGGGCTATGCTATGGGTGCATCCCAGATCAATAAAAGCTTGGTGAGGCCTGAGCACGGGTGGAAGTCCTTCCCCTTGAGTTGGACTTGCCTGCCTGGTCCCCCAATATTCCCAAATTATCTCTTGTCTTTTCATTTTCATTTGTGTGCGGCTCTGCTTCCAGTTCCTGAACCCTGATCCACGCGGGATGTGGGAAGGAAACACTCAACACCCCACTACAGGGGAGAATATATTTGCCAATGATCTGATAAGGGGTTAATCTCAAAAATATATAGGGAACTCATACAATTTAACAACAACAAAAAAAGGACAAACAATCCAATTTAAAAAACTGGCAAAGGACCTAAATAGATACTTCTCCAAAGCGGACATAAATTTTCTTCATAAAATTTTTTGATCTGTCTACAATGAACAGACATTACATTTACAAAGGCAAAACACTTATTCTCAATTAAACAGGCCATTTTGCCTATAACTCTTATAGACACAAAGGATTTACTGATTTCCTTCATTTTTCTCATATACCACCCTTATAATTTCTCTTAGAATTTTGAAGTTTCCACATATTTTTTTCCAACTAATGGAATAATTCAAGTTGTGTTTAAACACATTCCTTCCTAATCTTGATATGATTGTTAATTTTATGTGTCAGCTTGACTGGCCATAAGGTAAGGGGATACATATACATATACCAGCTATGATTATGTGACCACTTACAGACAGAACTATAATTGTCATGAATATTTCCTACTTATTTTGTTATAAATATGTTTGTATGTGTGTTTGTTTTTTTCCATATTTTTTCTTCTTTCCTCTATTCCTTTATCATGTAATATAGGATGTATTAATTTTATACCTTGGTATTTAAGTGTTAATTTTACATAAATAGTATTTAAATTATGTGCTATCAAGGAGAAGAGTAAATATCACTCAAGGACTTAACCTCCTCTGCTGGGAATCTGTAAGTAAATTTTCAGTTATACACAAGATAATTGTATCATGTTAGGCAGAACTATGACATGTTATTGTCTTTATCTGAAAATTATTGGTTTAAGGAGTTGCATAGGGGTGCTAAATTAATAAGAGGCAGACTAGTGATGCTTAATTTTATATGTCAACTTGAATGGCAACATAGTGCTCAAATTAAACTTTATTTCTGGGTGTGTCCATGATGTGTTTCAGGATTAGATTAACATATGAATTAGTGAGCACAATAAATTGCCCTCTCCAATGTGGATGATGACATTACCTTATCCCTTAAGGGCCTGAATAGAACAAAAGAATGAGAAAGGAGAAATTCCTACCTTTTTCCCTCCCTCACTAAGTTGGAAAATCTCATCTCAGATCTTTGACCTTCCCATTGGGATTTACACCACTGACTGTTTCTTAGGCCTTTGGACTCAGGCTGGACTACATCATCAGCTTTGCTGATCTCCAACTTGCATGTGGCAAATTGTGTGTCTCCTCAGTCTTCATAATTGCACTACCAATTCCTTATATTCTACATGTTCTCTTTCTCTGGAAGAACCTAATTAATACACTTGTTATTGAGGTAGTATTGCTTTTTTGGCATGTTATTTAAAAATAATCTTTATTAACTATACTTTACATACAACAAATTTCACCAATTTTAAGTTTTTAATTTGATAAATTTCATCAAAATGTATGCTACTTTATTTGTGCTTGCTATGTTAACCTTCCCCATCATCACAAGTACAACACTGGAGCTCAAAATTCCACATTAGAAAAAAATACTGTTTCTTCATCTCTTCTATTCTCTTATCTTTCTTGAAATGTTTAATTATCTCCTTTAGGTTTCCAATATTGTTTGACAGACAAGTCCTATTTTTTCCTAAGTCACCATATAGTAGGCAGTTAGGCATGAGCAGAGTAGGAATGACAGGCTAGATATGGAAGATGACCAAGATAGAAAGCCCCAGGTGCCTAGCAATGGATAATTACAAGATCAAAACTCACCCCCAGGGTGACCTTTCCTTCTCTAGCATATTTCTACTGGTCATGTGCTTTAGACCCCCTGATCTTTCATAACACTGGTCATGCAGTTTGGACCCTCCCCTCACCTTTCCTCCCCTAGCATATCACTGGTCATGTGGTTTAGAACCCCTGACCTTTTATATTGCTGTTCATGTGGTAGACCCCATAGAGTAGGAACAAGGGGACAAGAGCATGGCCTCATACAACCCCTATAACAAGCCTTTGCATGACCACTCCTTTAAGCATTAAGCTCTAAAAATAACATCTAGGCCTCAGTGATGTTTCAGCTCCAGGCCCAGAAAAGCAGCAAGTCCAAGTGGGGCAATGCCATGGCTGCTATGACTAATGACTCCCTGCCCTGGCCCCAATCAGTGGAGACCAGAACCCTGAAAGGACACACCTAGAAAGCTGATAAATATTCTATTGAAATCCTCCCCTGATACTTCCAGATAAAAATCCTCAAGATATGGGACTCAGCAAACCCTCTTTCTCTCTCCTAAGCATACCCTGTCTTTCCCCAAGGCAAGTTCTCTGTCTGTTTCTTTTTCCTAAGCTCTAAGGCCCTTCTTTTGTTTCTGTAACTCATTTCCTGAGCCCAGGCAGCCCAGCTGGCTCACTTTTTTTGCCTCTCTGACTTTCTAAATAAACTTTATCTTATGATTTGAGTTCATTTGAACTCTTTCTTTGCTGAACTCAAGTAGTGAGGTTGCTGAAGCGAGTTCTGTTAACATTCTGGTGCTGTTTTGCTGCTAACAATCCTTGCAGATGTAACTTGATAAACCTACTCTCCACACTGAAACTGAAGATCTCCAGCTGTCAACAGTAGTTAGTTACTTTGGAAGGAACCAATGTTGGTTAGCAGCCTGAATACCGGGGAGCCTATTGTAAGGCTAAAGGGCATAGATAACCAGTGATATTTCCCCAGAGGTGGCATAGCCACATTGCAGTTAAAAAAAGAAAAGAATCTGCAATATTCAGTTATTTTTAGGTTCCATGATGTCAGTCTCCATCTGTTAAACAAAAAAAAATTAACTTTCACTGCTGAAAGTCTTTTTAAAAGAAAGGTTTTATTAAGCCATTGCTAGCAAATGAACACCAACAAAAAGAATACTAGTCTTGGGGCATGAAGTTTAAACCCTCAGCAGAATGGCTGGGTAGAAAAGAAAACATGCTAATGGTCCCAGAATTGTGCGTTTTCACATGCTTGTGAAAGGAGTTTCTAGGGGTGAAATAGGTTTAGGAAATTTTAGGAATTAAGGGGTCCATGGAAAAAGCACAGGGCTACAGAGCTGCAAAGGGTACATTTCCATAAGATAAGGGAGCTGGGAGTAGCAGAAGGTACATTTCCATAAGATAAGAGAGCTAAGAGCTGCAGAAAGGTACACATTTACAGAATAAAGGGAAGGAAGCTCACTCAGAGAAGGAAGAAGAAAGCCCCAAGTGAGCAGGGAAACAATAAGGGAGAAGAAGGAGTCAACCTCCTGTACTTCACTTGAGGGTTGAGCTCAGGAGTTGCTATAGTAACCAATCTAAGGGGGAGAGTGACCAATCAGAGGGAATATCGAGGCACAGAGATCTGCAGCCTTTATAAACCGTGAAAAAAGGACTTTGTGGGCCTCTTTCCCCCTCCCCAGGTGGGAGTCTGTGCTGTGGGACTCTTTCCCCCTCCCCACGTGAGAGTCTGTGCTTGTTTCTCAAGAAATTTCCACCTTTTGCTATAGCACCTTTCCTCCGTGGTTTCATTCTCCGACTTCACGGACTCCACTGGACAACGAGCCTGGGAACCATCCTGCCCAGAGAAACACCTCGCGTTCCAGTCCAATTTTCCCGTATCACTTGCAAAGATGTAAGCCATTCTGAAAGGATTTGCATTAAATGTGGACAAAGGGGATGGGCTAGCTCTAGGATAGGGGCAGCAGAGACCACAAGGCAGAAGTGTCTGTTGTGTGGATCAGCTGTGGGCAGCAGATTGGGAAGCTTGTGTATAAATAAGAAGGAGAGGCTCCTGGTTCTATGGTGCCTGACTATTCCCTCTTTTGGATAATCATGGAAATAGCCACCTAAAATCTTATCCTAAATTCTAACAGATATTCAGGAATGTGAGCAGTTTTTTTGTCAGAGCTGGTCCACAGCTATAAACAAGCTAACTTTTTTTTGTCTCTTTCTGTCACTCTTCTGCTGCTCTCATTTTAATTGAGAATATCTCAGGATTTTTTTTTTCTTGCCACATCTAACCATAACCCTCCTCCAATCCTCACAAAAATGTTCTGAGTGGTCAAGCATGAAGAGGGTGTAAGACAAACCAGAAACTGAGAAGCCAAAGTTAGAAAACAGAAGTCGCCATGAAAATAAACGTTTCTTTGGAATTCCAGAAATCTTCAAGAAAGTTTGAGGCTTACATAGAGTATTGAATGAGAATTTAAGCAATTTTACTGAGATATCAAGAGGGAGATTTGAAAAATGGGCCGTTTAGCAGCCTGCCAATTTGTGAAAAGGCCTAGAGCAGAGGTTATATAAGTATTTTGCTGAGAGTTTCAAAAATAAAACCAAGGAGATTGAAAATATAACATACAATAAGATTGAAGCATAAAAACTGGTTAGAGTTCAGTTGCTGTGGCTCAGTGGTTGAGCATCAACTTATGAACCAGGAGGTCATGGTTTGATTCCAGGTCAAGGCACATGCTAGGGTTGTGGTCTCTACCCCAGTGGGGGGTGTGCAGGAGGCAGCCTATCAATGGTTTTCTCTTATCATTGATGTTTCTATGACTCTCTCCCTCTCCCTTCCTCTCTGAAATCAATAAAAAAATATATATATATTTTTAAATTGGTTAGAAACTTACAAAGGAATATAGTTTGCATAGAAAAATCTCTAAAAAGAATTGGATTCAGCACAACAGGACAGTCACAGGGTTTCCTGAGTACACAGGTAGATCAGAAAAAAAGGGGGGAGGTGGTGGGTTCAGGCCAACAAAAAATTATTTTTGATGCTGAAGCATTAAAGAAATTTTATTTAGAAATATTTTTATTATAACAACATATTTAATGGAATATATTTCAGGGTGCCTTTAAGTCATATTTTCTGAAACCTTGAACATCTCTAGGCATTGCATTGTAATCTATGCTACTTTCCAACAATAAACCTAAATTTCCACTTCTGTAAACTGGGACTGATAATAGTGTTTGCCATAGTGGAATTGCATGAGGATTAAGGGCTTTAATGCATGTGAAATGCTTAATACATTGCTTGGGCGATTAAGTGCTAAAGAAAGGAACACAGTCTCTGTTATACTCATAAAAAATTTCTTTGTTGTTGCTATTTTTTTTTAAATATTTTTTATTGATTTTTTTACAGAGAGGAAGGGAGAGGGATAGAGAGTTAGAAACATCGATGAGAGAGAAACATCGACCAGCCGCCTCCTGCACACCTCCTACTGGGGATGTGCCCACAACCAAGGTACATGCCCTTGACCGGAATCGAACCTGGGACCTTTCAGTCCGCAGGCCGAAGCTCTACTCACTGAACCAAACCGGTTTGGCTGTTGTTGCTATTTTTGTTACTATTAGTAGTGATGTCATTTGACAATAAAAGGTAACTCAGAAATGTGCATGCTCATTATCTGTGGGTGACAAAGAGTTAAAGGACCAGGAAAAGCATTGCCTGGGGCAATAAATGGAAACACCTCTCTCTCCCTCCCTCCTCTGTCTTCAATCATTTTCTACCAAGGTCAGATCCCTGGATTATATCTTGGAGTCCTAGGATATTAGATCTGGGATCAAATTTAAAAAAAATGAATCCAGGGCAAAGCCAACACCTGAAATATCAGGAAGCCTGAGTGTCTGAGTGGCTTGTCTAAAGTCAGTTAACAGCAGATTTGAAACAGAGAGAAAAAACACCCTTCAATGTTCTGAGGGAATTTCAGTAATCATTCAACTAGAAGACAAGATAAAATTACTGAGAATGTAAAGACAACTACTGTATACCTTTGAGGAAATTTTGGTGCCTACAAATAAGGCTGTAGCCTCCAGGTGCCTCACCTTTTTGACACAAAAAATTCTTATCCCCACACCCTGAAGCCCAGAAAGAACAGCAAAGCCGATGTGTAAAATCCACCTTTCTAACACCTTATAAATCATTGCCCTCTCTTCTCTCTACTTTCTGTTTTCTCCTAGTCATCAGACACACACTGAAGTCAGTACTTAAGTGACGCTCCATTATATATATTTAAGTAATATTTTTTATCTCAATTTTCAGGATGCTGATTATTACAGCACTTCTGTTAAAATGAAATATTGGAACTAAGAACCCAGAGAAGAAAGATTCATTTGATGTGAATTCCTGGAAGGAATTTATCGGCCGAGATGGACTTCTCATGATCAACTGAAGGCCCAAATTTTATAAATAATAAGAACCTAGGGGCCATTTGCTGACAGAGGCTTCTGGAGTACCCTGTATACTGGGAAGAACCTCAGACGGAACTCTCGGCTTCCTGCACTGGGTCACACTTATTTACTGTCTGAGTCAACCACTTCAGGGAAAACCTGGTTTTACCTTTCCACCATGGACTGAGAACCTGCCCTTCCAATCAGAACTGCACAACTTGTGCTCCTCATTTACATAAAATGGACCCAATTGAGAACCTGGCTGGGAACTTTTGCCACAAAAGATAGCCTCCCATGTCAATGCAAAACACAATTTAGGTTGCTACCTGAATCTGTCTCCCAGGCTGCAACTCCTTTTTGCTCAGATAAATGCCTTTTATTCTTTATTTCAGTCTAAGATTAATTTTAGCTTACAGAACACATTTCCATCTCTAGTCTTACTCCACTAATAATCAACTATATTATTTGAATCAGATGAATTTTTAAAATATTTTAAAATAATGCTTTAGCCGAAACCGGTTTGGCTCAGTGGATAGAGCGTCGGCCTGCGGAATGAAAGGTCCCAGGTTTGATTCCGGTCAAGGGCATGTACCTTGGTTGCGGGCACATCCCCAGTGGGAGATGTGCAGGAGGCGGCTGATCGATGTTTCTCTCTCATCGATGTTTCTAACCATCTCTCTCCCTTCCTCTCTTTAAAAAATCAATAAAATATATTAAAAAAATAATAATAATGCTTTAGCATTAAAAAATTCCAAATGTATATACTATTTGATGTTTTAACATAATTAATTTTCTTCTTGCACTTATGTTCCTGATGTTAATTTTTATGAAGTTGTGTGAACTCTTGTGCCACTTTGACTTGATTCACTTAGCAGGGGAGACGTGACAAAAGAGGCTGTCTAAAAGCTGTGTTTTTCCCACGTCACATCCAAGATGAATGGGGAAAATTAGTGGTATTGATATTCATAAATGCCAAGTTGGATGGTTATCCCTCTTCCCATTCTTCTTTCAATGATATTTAGTGGGTATGGGCAGTGAAATGGGTTTACCCAATACCTGACACTAAAGACTAAAAGGGAAATAATTAATTGAATGGAGAAAAGGATCTGATGAAAACATGGCATATAAGTACACTTCAGAATATATTTATTTAAATACTAAAGGCCCGGTGCATGAAATTCATGCAAGGAGGGGTGTCCCTCAACCCAGCCTGAACCCTCTCGCAATCAGGTACCCCTTAGGCGATGTCCGACTGCAGGACATCCTGTGGGATCAGGCCTAAACCATTGGTAGGACATCCCTCTTGCAATCCAGGACTGCTGGCTCCTAACCGCTTGCTTGCCAGCCTGCCTGCCTGCCTGATCACCCCTAACTACTCTGCCTGCCTGCTTAATTGCCCCAAACTACTCTGCCTGCCTGCCTGATCACCCCTAATTGCCTCTGCCTCAGCCCCGCCACCATGGCTTTGTCTGGAAGGTCGTCCGGAAGGACGTCCGGAAGGAATGATGTCCAGAAGGTCATTCGGCTGTCCAGTCTAATTAGCATATTATGCTTTTATTATTATAGATTATATTGTACTGGTATATATAGTATTTTTTTACACTGACAATTGACTACTGAAAATGAGATCTTAGAATGTTAATCTGGCTTACAATATTTTCAGGACTTCAGATTAGTGTTCCAGAAAATCACCTTCCTAAATAATGCTGCAGATAACAAAGGTAGCATTGGATGAGCCATCATAGTTAGTAAGTCGTTATAAGGATTTTGGACATTAATATTAATTACTTGGTAGCAGGAATCAGAGTCCAGATGATTATAATTTTCCATATACTTCAAACTGAAAATATTGACTGGGACAAAGTGAAAATATGAACCAATGAGTTAGATGCATGAACCAATACTCATGCATGTATGCACGCACACACACACACAATATCACAACCAAAACCTTTATCAGATCTTTCCACACTCTTAGTATCAGGAACCAAGATTAGTATATACAGAGATAATCAACAAATGAATAATACAGATTCTTAATATAATAACTTTTTTTCTAAAAATTTTTTCAAGACAGAAATAATTTGCCTCTATGTAGAGAGTGTAAGGGTGGACAACTTTTCCTTTTTTTTCCTGTCTAGGTTATTTGGTTAGTCTAATAACTAAATTGGCATAAGACAGAATAACAGGAAAAAAACAAGTATTGTTAATACTGTACAGGAGACCCAAATATTTCAGACTCCCAGGCAGTCAGGCAATGAAGGCCTATATGCCATCCTGAGCTAAAAAATAGGATACGGGCTTGGGGCTTCAAAGGAGAGGAGGCCAATTTACAGGAAGATAAGAAAACCAGATGTTTGGCAACAGATATTTGCCACACCACGTAAGTAAGTCTTTTACATAAAAGTTATCTCTGGTAGTAACTCTCCTTCTGGGTCAGGCCCCCTGTCTAAGTTCTTTTAGGCAGTTAAGGGAGAGGCAAGGTGCATTTACTGAGTGTGCTGGGTCTCAATTGCATTAAGCTCAAGATAATCCACATGCCAAAGTGGCACATTTTGGGGTTTCATATGCTGCTCCCCCTCAAGAGTGTAGTATTTACATTTTACATTCAACCAGCCCTTTTTTGAGCAAATAAAACAGAACAAAGATTACATTCTTATTGCATTTTCAGGGTAGCTAGCCTGCTGTAAAAAGAAAAAGTCAATTACAGCGAAAGAGCAGTTTATTGTTCATTGAAGCAATAGCCCAACATGTGTGATTGTGGTCAGGTGTCAGGGATTCAGGACTCAAAAAGCATCTGGGGGAATAAAGATAACTTCTCTAATCTACCTTAGTCTGAAAGTGACACATAGCATTTCTATTCTCCTTCTTTTGGTGAGAACTAACCACAATGCACTATAATTGCAGGGAGCTGGAAATTATAGCTGAGCTGCATGTCCGGGAAGACCAGGAGAACCAAGCATTGGTTAACATAGTCTCTTGTTGTACTCATAAAGGAAATAACAGAGTTCTGCAGTTAATTTTTAGCTTTGTCATTTAATGTTCATTAAAGTAGCAAACATGTTTTATATTCAGAGAAATGCGACAATAAAAACAAAGTATTACAAAGAGAAAGTATGGTTGTCAGACATAACAGTATTTTCTCCTACATCACTTGTACTACAAGATAGGAAGTCAGTTTTTGCAGTTATGTAATCCTCCTTATATGGCAGTCAGAAGGCTTGTCAGAGAAGACACCTGAAGATTTGCAACTGAATTGAATGCTTGGTCTTCAACTCAGTTTCACAAAGTCAAGACAACATATGAAATAGGGGAATGAACAAAAAAGACAAACAAACATTCATAGATACAGAGAACGGCATGCTGATTACCAGAAGCAAAGGAGGATGCAAGAGGTAGGGGAGGGTAAAAGGGGATAAATGGTGCTAAAAGAGACTTGACTTGGGGTGGTGAACACACAATACAATATACAGATGATGTATCACTTGAAAACAATATAATTTTATTAACCAATGTTGCCCCAATAAATTTAATTAAAAAATGAAAACTATTTTAAAAACCATATGAAGCAGTGTTTGGAAATACTGGCACTGCTATCTAACAAATCCAGCTCCCTACTCTCTAGTTGCCCACCACTTATTAGATAGCATGCAGCATGTTTTTCCAGCTCATTCAGCCCATATTACTTCACACAAAATATTACAAGAATTTATTTCTGCTCTAATTACGGTATAGGATAAATGCTTGGCAGGAACATCAAGTCCACTAAAACTCTCAACGGAGAGATCATACATACCCTTGGCTCACAAGTTAACACGAACCCTTATGAAGCTTACAGCTGGAGTATGTCAGCTAAATACAAAACTTGAAGCTGGGAAGCAAGTTCTTTCTTTCTTCTTTTTTTTTTAATCCTCACCTGAGTATATTTTTTCATTGATTTTTAGAGAGTGGAAAAGAGAGGGAATGACAGAGAGAAACATTGAAGTGAGAGAAACACATCGATTGTTTGCCTTCTACACAAGCCCTGACCACGACCTGGGCTGGGGAGGAGCCTGTAACTGAGGTACATGCCCTTGACCAGAATTGAACTCAGGACCCTTCAGTCCACAGGCCGACACTCTATCCATTGAGCCAAACTGGCTAGGGCAGCAAGTTATTTCTGGAAGAGGGATCTGACTGGTGTATCTCTGGGTCTGCCACAAAGTTTAAACCTCAAACATTTAAGAGATATATGAAAAAGGAAAGAAATATAAAGCTGACTATCACCTGAAGCAGTTCAATTTTGAAACTTTATGCAGCCTTTGCTTCAAGGATTCCAAAATGGCTTTCGAATACTGGTTGTTTGTGTTTCCTTTAATTTTGAGTTCATTTTAGATCTTAACTCCAGGATGGAAAATTAAGCTCAAAGCATGAAGAAGGCTAGCATTTTGAAGCACCGGGATTAGGACTTCAATATATGAATTAAGGTAGGACATAATTGATACCGTCACATATAAGAATCATGTTTTTAACTTTTTTCAAATTATACGTTGATTGTTTGAGTGGTCCCAAAATAAATATTTGACAGGTTCATTTTCCATTCTCTATTTAAAAAAATTATGCCTTGACAGAACAACTACTTCAAATCTCATTTTGCCATTTCTCTCAGATAAATGCAAAATGAAATTTGATGTAAGTTGCAGGTTGGGCTTTCTGGTATGTCCATGCCTAGATGGAGTTAAATGGGGTAAAGATGTTTATTGTAGAATAATGGATAGGGAAAGAAAAAGGAGGCAGTAGAATTAGACATGAGGCACTGTCAGAACATGATTCAGACCTGACAAAACTTTAAACAGTTCAACTGAGAGCTCCAGGCAAACATCTTACCTAATAATAGACAAACATGTAAATTGACCATACCTTTGCTACGCTAACCAGCCAATCAGGAGAGTATGCAAATTAACCCAACAAAGATGGCGGTTAATTTGCATACGTAGGCGCCAGCGGCCTGGGTCCCGGGAACATCCTCGGGACCCAGGCAGCTCCTAGCTTATAGGCCTGGGAATAGGCCCTGAGCAGCCAGGGTCCCAGAACGACCCTGGCCTCTCCGGGCCTATGGGCGCAGGTGCCAAGCGGATGTTCCTGCCCCGTGGCCGCTTGCGTGTATGCAGGCGCCAAGCAGCAGCCTAGATCCACGCCCCCCAGCCCAGCACCCATCACGGGGGCGAACAGGCCAGGCCAGGCCTCCCCGCATTGATCGTGTACCAAACAGAACAGGCTGCCCCGGGAACGATCGCAGGGCAAACACAACAGGCCTCCCCAAGATCGATCATGGGGCAAACAGAACAGGCCTCCCCGAGATCAATCGCAGGGTGAACAGAATAGGCCTCCCTGCGAATGATCACAGGGTGAACAGAACAGGCCTCCCCAAGATCGATTGCAGGGCAAACAGAACAGGCCTCCCCGAGATCGATTGCAGGGCAAACAGAACAGGCCTCCCCGAGATCGATTGCAGGGCGAACAGAACAGGCCTCCCTGCAATCACTGGAGAGGTGAACAGGCCAGGCCTCCCTGTGATCGATCACAAGGTGAACAGAACAGGCCTTCCCGCGATCGATCACGGGGTGAACGATCGCGGGGCGAACAGAACCGGCCTCCCTGCAATCACTGGTGGGGTGAACAGGCCAGACCTCCCTGCGATTGCTCGCAGGGCAAACAGGACAGGCCTCCCCGCGATCGATCCCTGCGATCGATCACAGAGCGAACAGAACAGGCCTCCCTACGATTACTGGCGGGGTGAACAGGCCACGCCTCCCCACCATCCCAGGCGAAGAAGCCATTCTGCTGACCAGCCTGTGCTATGGACCTGTTCAGGTGGGTGGCGCAGAGTCCGGGGCCTCTAGCCTGCAGCCATGGGAAGTCTCCCTCTTTCCAGAGTTAGGAGCACCAGCCCAGGTCCACCCAATGCCGGGTCCTGACTGCCGGGGTGAGTTCCTGAAGGCTGGGGTTTGATCCCTAGGCATTAGCAGTAGGAGACCAGTGCCTTTGTTAT
Source organism: Myotis lucifugus (assembly GCF_000147115.1). Taxonomy (NCBI): domain Eukaryota; kingdom Metazoa; phylum Chordata; class Mammalia; order Chiroptera; family Vespertilionidae; genus Myotis; species Myotis lucifugus. The sequence goes on from NW_005871068.1 coordinate 11,236,234, forward strand.
TGCTGTGTGTCCAGGTTTCAATTGAACAAATGCCTGGTGGTCCCGGGTGCCAGCTTAGCAAAATCTTTTAGGAGGAGAATTCTGTCTGGGTTTCCTCAAATTCCCTCAGCCACTACTCACCCCTCTGTAAAGGCGCAGAACAAGTGAAGCCCCTTAAATAAAAATCAGAGGTCTCCAGCAACGGTGGGCCTCTCTCATCACAGTCATTTGGACTGGATGGTATTGAGTATTTATCTAGGCACCATGACAGGGAACACACAAGCTCAAGTCATGATCTCTGCCCTTAAATAATTCAGAATCTTATTAGAACGAGTGGATGATTAAAAGCACAGAATGACATCAGAATGTAAGGCAACAATACAGAGAGGAACAGAGGCAATTGCTAGGATGATTTTCCAACAATTAGTACAAAGAGTATGTGCTGTGAATTAAATAAAAAAAATATGTGTGGAAGTAGCTGCTTCATGAGTATGGGATCCCTTCCTATTTTAAAGGAAACTGAGTTCCATGTGAACTGTGTAATATGCTATGATATCTGAGGCACAGGACAAGGGAGGCCCTAAGGGTACTATGCTTTGATATTTGAATCATTCTTTATTGTTCAATATGATTTCTTTCTGCATGCCTCAGTTTTGTAATAGTTAAATTACTAGAATAATACATCTTGCTATAAAATATTACTAGGAGAGCAAATGATCAGGTGACATTGTTATTTTCTATAAATGAACACAATCTCTGGTATGCTAAAGTGATAGGTATTATAGAAATATTCAGATAGGGAGACCTACAGGCTTGATAACAAGTTAGGCTTACTATCACAACTCAAATTTATTGCTTAAAAAAAAAGCAGGGAGCCAACTAGAAACTGAACCAAATATAAGCCCTTGAAGGGCAAATGTAAATTGAATAAGCTTTGCTATTACAAGAGCAAGAAGAAAAAATTCAGCTACAAGAATGAGAAGCACACTGCATCCACTCTAAGTTGCTGTTAAAGAAAAAGAATGATATATTATGAAAATACTTAATACAGATTGTAAAGAGATTTGTTCAAAGAGGATTTCCTAGAGTAGGTGGTATTTCAATTAATTTCTTTAAATGTGAAGAGGTTAGCTAGGTAAGAAAAAGGTGTAGGGGTCCCAAATTGCAGAGGGTGCAGGCGGGGCTGAGGAACCCCCCCGCCCCCCATGCGTGAATTTCATGCACCCGGCCTCTAGTCCTATATAATAAAACCCTAATATGCAAATCGACCAAACAGTGGACCCACCAGTCGCTATGACGTGCACTGGCCACCAGGGGGCAGATGCTCAACGCAGGAGCTGCCCCCTGGTGGTCAGTGTGCTCCCATAGGGCCGTGGTCGGCAAACCGCGGCTTGCAAGCCACATGCGGCTCTTTGGCCCCTTGAGTGTGGCTCTTCCACAAAATACCACTGTGGGCACACAGGTACAGTGCGATTGAAACTTCGTGGCCCATGCACAGAAGTTGGTATTTTGTGGAAGAGCCGGTATTTTGTGGAAGAGCCACACTCAAAGGGCTAAAGAGCCGCATGTGGCTCACGAGCTGCGGTTTGCTGAGCCGCAGTTTGCTGACCACTGCCATAGCGGGAGTACCGCTCAGCCAGAAGCCGGGCTCATGGCTGGTGAGTGCAGCAGTGGTGGCAGGAGCCTCTCCTGCCTCTGTGGCAGCGCAAAGGAACCCTCAGGAAATGTCCAACTACCAGCTTAGGCCAGCTCCCCTGAGCAGTCGGACATACCCTGAGGGGTCCTGAACTGCAAGAGGGTGCAGGCCAGGCTGAGGGACTGCCCTCCCCCCAGTGCACTAGGCCTCTAGTTATTCAATAAGGAGATCCTCACTGGGAAGTTGGCTAGACTCTGGGATCAACACCTTGGTCTGTCATTGCTCAACTGCCCTAGAAGATCATAACCTTGGCTCATAAGTTAACATGGACCCTGATGAAGCTTACAGCTGGAGAATGTCAACTGAACACAAAGCTTGAGGCTGGGCAGCAAGTTATTTCTTAAGAGGGATCTGACTGGTGTATCTCTGGGTCTGCCACAAAGTTTAAACCTCAAACATTTAAGAGATATATGAAAAAGGAAAGAAATATAAAGCAATTCAAATATTTAAGCAATAGTAAAAATAACTAATATTTTGGACAGCTTACTATGTGGCAGACATTATTAGCGTTTTATAGTATTACCTATAATTCCCCATCTTCCTCAACACAAATATACAAAATGAACCTTTTTACTTAATGATTTTAGTTTTCATATTGGGGCACAAAGAAACATTAACTACAAACTGCATTGTGCAGAAAGGAATATCTCAGTTTTATTGGCACATATGCTGATTTAAAAATATTCAATTACTATGAGAGTATTTAGAATAATATTCTAGCATACAAATAGTACAAAATTCCAAATAGAAATTAATTCATGCTATTTAATAATCTCCCAATCTACATTTATTGATGGATATGCATGCTTAGATGCATGCATCATTCTTTGTATTGGGCTATAAACATTTCCTTTTTGCATCGATTGATCATTAGGCTTTCACTGACTTTCAAATAAACTACAAGTAAAACTTCATAAAGTTTCTTTTCTTTAATTTTTGTCTTTATTGATTAAGGTATTACATGTGTCCTTATTCCACCATTGCCCCTCAACACCCCCCGCTCATGCCCTCACCCCCGTAGTGTCTGTGTCCATTGGTTATGCTTATGGTACAGCTACACAATAGAATACTACGCTGCTATAAAAAGGAAGGAACTCCTACCATTTGCAACAGCATGGATGGACCTGGAGAGCATTATGCTAAGGGAAATAAGTCAGTCAGAGAAAGATAAATATCACATGATCTCATTCATTGGTGAAATATAATGAACAACATAAACTGATGAACAGAAACAGATCCAGAGACAAAGAAGCATCAATCAGACCATCGAACCTCAGAGGGAGGGCATGGAAGGGTGGAGGTAAGGGAGAGAGATCAACCAAAGGACTTGTATGCATGCATATAAGCATAACCAAGAGTAGGAAGAATTCAATTTTGAAACTTCATAAGTCTGCGTGGTGTCCTCAAATTTTAACTCAAAATTAGATAATTTATATCTAGATTCTATCTCAACAAACAAAACTAATAATGGTAAAATTTGTTAAGTATGATTAGGTAATGAATAAAACAAAGTTAAGAAAAAACTAGATATCCATAAAAATTTAAATTTGTAATCTACATTGATTATATATCCAAGATGCTTTATCTTAGTTTAGAAACTTAACTCACCCTCCCCCTTTTTTCAAGTGATTACCTTGGAGAAACTCATTTAAGCAATGAGTAATTATTAAAGGAAATTCTTCACCTTTAGAAAAACTTATGTTATATGGTTCAGAATCTCCCTTTTATTTCCATCTATTTAAATTGTAGCTGTGGTAAGGCTTGTCAATTAGAGAGGAGTATGTCCACTGGCAACCTCAGCTATCTTTTTAATTAGTCTCCAGAGTGAAAGTTTCCAGAATGTTCATATGCCTCTGCAAACGCAACAAATTTTAAGCACAACTTTGTTCCATATACATTTTTTTAGCATATTAGTTCTTGCTAGGAAACTTCCTCAAATCACAAATTAACTCTATTTTGTAGCCCCAAACTTTGAAAACCCTATTTCCCCGTAACTCTGCTAGATCCCTAAGCATCCTTAAACAGGAAATATTTTCAGGCCCTCTTTATCTGCTCTCCATATTGTAGTCTAGGTAATATATTTCAAAATAAAAATTTTCAATTATCTAATCCTCCTACCTCTTTCCAACAGCCCCCTTTCCAACACAAACAGCTGTATCTTGCAAAGGCCCCCATGTCACCTAAAATATAGCAAATGACTACTTTCCTTAGCAAGGAACTCCAAAGCTTGGTCCCTGTCTATCTTTCCAACCTTATCTCTCAAGACTTATCTCTTATAATTTAAGCACTAGCAAAAGCAATGTTAACTGCTCTCTTCTAGTTTGCCATCTGTTTCACTCTTTATTATCATTTTCTAAGGGCAAGTGTCCATTTCCTCTCTGTTGTATCCTATGCATGCCTCTATAGTCTCACTTCTCTTATTTTATTGTGATTATTGATCCCCACATAATAGGGCATATGTTATGGATATATTTGCATCACAAATTTCAAGCCTTGAGAATTCACTTATGTGATATTTTTCTTCCAAGTTTACAATAACAACAATAATATTTTGAAGAATTAGTGTATATTTTTCTACATATACACAATAGCAGAGTGTCCAGAATTTACAGTGAGTAAGATGATAATAAATGTCAAATTGAGTCACTTTTTTTCAAAGTTAATGGTTTCCTTTTTTATTGATATAACTGATGTGTAAAATTGTGTAAGTTTGATAGGTACAATGCATTGGTTTAATACATTTATATGTTGCAATCTGATTACTACAATAGCACCTTTTTAAAAAATATAATTTTATTGATTTCAGAGAGGAAGGGAGAGGGAGAGAGACAGAAACATCAATGATGGCAGAGAATCATTGATCAGCTGCCTCCTGCATGCCCCACGCTGGGGATCAAGCCCACAACCCAGGCATGTGCCCTAACCAGGAATCGAACCATGACCTCCTGGTTCATAGCTTGATGCTCAACCACTGAGTCACGCCAGCCAGGCTGGTAGCACCTTTTTGAATTAGTTATTTTCTATAGAAAATACACAGACATACTATAACATTAAAAATATTTAAAATGGTAAGATGCAAAATGACCTCTGTTCCTTATTTTCCTTCATTCATCCAGTTCTTTGGGAAGACAATATTGCTACTAGGTACTTGTATACTTCTAGATATTCCAAGCTTTTCCAAGTAAATATTATATATATTTCCTTTCCATAAAGCAACTTTCTCCTAATATTCAGGAGGAACTGATTTAATGGAAAGGGATAGAAAAATTTAGTACACTTTCCCCCCATTAACCTCCTGCTGGTAGTTGGCATTGTGTGTATATTTCCTCCCTTTGTTTTTCTAAGTCTGGGTTTTGCCTACCAGAGCTTTTTGGAATTCCTATTAAAGAGCGATTCTATTTACTTCCTATATGAGCAAAGCAATATATCTTACCTTGTCAGGTGCTGAGCATGGAATAGGTTGTATTTGTAAGCACATTACCATTGAATTCTGGATTTTTAAAATTTTCCTCTAATGCTCTAAATCTGTCTGTTGTATTGCTCTTATATTTTGCTTACACCTATTATAGCTGGGTCCTTGTTTAATTTTCTTCTGTTAGGCTTGTTTGTCTGTTGTAAAGCCTCTCTTGATTTTGGTAACTTAGAGAAAATACCTTAGAGCTACAGTTATATTTTTCATTTATAAATTCACCCTATCTGTATTATAAAGGTTTGATTCAATTTCTTTTTGACTGATAATATATTGGATGAAACCACTAAATTTGATAGCTGTGCTAAATGACTAACTCACTCAAGGTAATTGTTTAAATAATCATTTATTATTAGACTTCACTGGGAGTCAACTGGTTTAGGTTAGACCCAGCAGGGGGGCTCTGCAGTTGAGCTCCTTTATGTGTGTGTAGGTTGCCTGGTAAACTCTACTTTAGGTTGAGAGTCAAGAAGCTTAGTTGTGAAGCTCAATTTTATGTGCCTTGAATCCATGAACTTTGAGCAACCCTAGCTTATTCAACCCCAGCTGATCTAAACGAAGACTGTAGTGTGATGAGTCCTCTGAGAAGCAGGCAACAATAAGGTATTGAACAAGTAAGAAATTTTGTGAGAGGGATGCTGCTGAAGGATAAAGGAAAATAGGAACAGGACTAGATGGGGAAAAACTTCAAACTGCAATGCACGTATGACTCCCATGAAAGCGGAGAAAGAAAGAAGGGAAATTTGGTAGAAAGAGCTTCAAACTGCAGTGCTGCTTTGAGAAAGTCTTGGTCAGATGGATGGGGAATCCCAGAACATAGATGCCCATTTGAGGAGTCCTATGTTGGGCAGGAATGTTTTGGCTCCAGTAAACCCACATTATTCAGTCACTGGCTAGGTCCAGCCTGCAAATAGTACAGCCTCCACAAGAATGCAGAGATAGAGCCAAAGGATGTGTTAGCTAGAGGCTTTCAGATAATTACTCTTTTCCTTTCAAGTTCTCTTTTGAAGGAACATTTGAGTGGCATAACTTAATGGCAGCTACTGAGATTCTTTCCAGAGAATAAACATTAGAATTTCTTTCAATATATCAACTATAGGTGAACAGATTTATTCTGTATTATCTAGAGTGCAAACTTAAACTTTTTGATTAATAAAACCATAAGAGAAAAAGAATAACAAATTTTTTTCTGGGAGAATCATACAATGGATTTCTTTACTATATGTGTTATTTTTTTAAATATGTTTTTATTGATTTCAGAGAGAGGAAAGGAGAGGGAGACAGAGGTAGAAATATCAATAATGAAAGAGAATCATTGATCAGCTGCCTCCTGCATGCCCCCTACTGGGGATTGAGCCCACAACCAGGGCATGTGCCCCAACCAGGAATTGAACTGTGACCTCCTGGTTCATAGGTTGACACTCAACCATTGAGCCACGCCAGCTGGATGATACTTGTAGAATTTGAAAGTATAAAGATCTTCAGGGGTAATTAAGTTATTTATCTTCATTTTCACTATCCATTCCAAATTATTTTTCAAAGTATAATTTTCATAATATTTCTATTCATTCATTTCATAATTTAATTAATTTAATAAACACAATAGTTATTATGAGATATTACCCACAATTCTATGTATGTCTGGTCCCAAGTTCTCCTGGGTAATATCATATAAAACTAGATCATCCTAACATGGCTCTGGTCTTACCCTCCCAATTACCGCAGCCTTTCTTTTCTTAGTATAGCAAACATTTTTCATGTTGTTTTATATTATTCCAAAATCAAAGAGGCCAGAGAAAACCCCACATCTTCTATGAAATTCAATCTCCCTTCCAGAAATGTTTATTATCAACTTGACATTCATGACTTTAAAACTCCTGAATGATATCACAGAATTAAAATCACCATTAATATTACCAGCAGCATACTTTTTCCCCAAAGCAATACTTTATCACATTTATGTCCATTGAAGTTTTATTGTTTCTCACTATGTCTTAAATCCTTAGTGCTTTAAATATTGGTTCTGTCTTTGAATATAAAAATGACTCCTTTCAATATAGAGACTTTTATTAAAGCACAATACAGTGAATATTATTAAGTATTAGACAAGAATCTATATAAATATTATTCTTATACAGAATATGGATGTGCTTTTAAATCTATTATACTTCAGAGATTAAAATTTCTATAATAACATTGATCACTCACTAGTGGTACAAACGGGGATGTGTTACGAATAATAAAACTCAATTTTACAGCACAATTTAGATTTTCTACAATGAATATATCAGCAACAAAATATAGAAATGACTTTATCAACAATAGCAGTAAATTTTGAGTAGAGAGAAAAGCAACTCTGTCCCAAATGTTTCAGAAGAATATTAGTAACATCATTAGAAATGCCAGATACTTACCCTTGCATCAGTTGCACATATTTGAAATTCACTAGCTTGTGCGACCTCAAAGTTTCCAAATATTTAAGCTGTATCTGGTAAAGTAATTATCATAATAATACTTGCCTTGGCCCTAGGGATAGTCCCTGTGTCAGAGTTAATGCATAATCATTAATAGTGGTAACCAACAAAGATGCAAATATTCAATAAGGTAGGGAAAGATGCTATTGGCCTAAATTATTCTAAAGATCAGCACTTCAGCTAGGCAATGTGATATGATTTTAAAAATGTAGTATCTGGCTGGTAAGGCCCTATATCATCAGGTAACAAACTCCACTTCAGGGTAAAGAACACTATATAAAGTCCACCTAACCTCCTTTTTGTGTTTTAACATTTCATTTATGGTGTAAATTATGCTTGCTACTGAGTCAAAAGTATTTAAATAGGAAAGTGTCATATTATATAACACTAGTGGCCCGGTGCATGAAATTCGTGCACATTAAAAGGGAATTAATTAGAGGAAATATTTTAATATTGCTATTTGCCCTTTCTCTATAATAGAAGTGTCAGCGATGAAAGAAAATTAGTAAAATGTATATGAAAATCTTCCTCCTGTCAGAGTCTGGGGCACACCACAGGACCCACAGTCAAATCCCCGCCCAACCGCATGCATCTCAAAATCACGCAAGACCCAGACCTGGCCGGCTCCACCCGCATTGGGCGAGATCCAGATCCAGCCTGCCCCACCCCCATCAAGCCCCGCCAGGCAGGAGGTGCAGCCTCAGGTCCCCCAGCGCCTGGGCTGTGGGTGTGGCCTGAGGTCCTGTGACCTGGTGCTGTGGTGGGGGTGTGGCCTGAGAACCCTGTCAAGCCCCTCCAGGTGGGGGATGTGGCCTCAGGTCCCCCGTCCAGCCCCACTGGGCGAGAGGCACAGCCTCAGGTCCCTGCTGATCGCTCGTTATGGCTAGTTATGGGAACCCCACCTCCACGGTGGGCACAGCTATCTTGTGTTATGGGAACCCTGCCTCCACTGTGGGCACAACCATCTTGTGATGGCATGATGGAGTGAGGGCCAATTTGCATATTACCTTTTTATTATATAGATTTGGTGTTTTAAAACTATTCCATCAAGTTTATTTTGTTTTGTTTTCTCTTACTGTGCTTTCTGCTCTTTAGTTCTATTTTCTTTTAAAAAAATATATTTTTATTGATTTCAGAGAGGAAGGAAGAGGGAGAGAGAGATAGAATTATTCATTGGCTGCCTCCAGTATGCCCCCTGCTAGGGATTGAGCCCACACCCAGGCATATGCCTGGATAGGGAATCAAACCATGACTTCCTGGTTCATAGGTCTATGCTCAACCTCTAAACCATGCCAGCTGGGATTTACCTCTATTTTACCTCTAATTTCTAATTACTGATCGCTGTTTTCAAGATTTTTTTTTTGCCATTCTTCCTTTTTTGCACATCACTGTCTTTTATTTTCAAACATTATCTCTGTTTTTATATTAAAATTCATTATAATTTAGGCAACTAATTAAAGATTAAGTAAAAAAAAATAATTAAAAAAAACACACAAAACACATCATCAAGTAACTCCTGGGTTAGGTACAACTCACTTTAGAATGTTATTCATGCCTTCTCCATTTAGGTGGCCATTCATTTTTACTCCATGCCCCTTTTCCATCCAAGGACAGCTATACCATAAAGGTGAAGCAATGCCTGATAAGACATATTTTCTTCTGTTAGCATTTGAACTGTGTAATTTAATAAAATGTACAGATTAAGAGGCATCTGATGTAAAGTAAAGGACAGGAACCACTATGATCTGCCATGAGCTTTTGAAATAACCAGAGCAAAATTAAGAGGAAACAGGGGAAGCCATTTGGTTAAAAAAAGAATGAGATGCCAAGGGGGAGAAAGAGAGCCAAGGGCTGCCATGTTTTCTGATGAAACCAGCACAATTCTAATTTCAGCTCATGTGCATCCCCACAGTAATTATTTTCACTGAGTGAATTCCTATTGCTTGTATCAGAGTCCTCATTATTCTTCTCCCTCTTATCCCACATCTAGTCCATATTCTTCAAAATAAGCATAGAATCTGAAATGGTCTCACAGCATCCATATAACCAATGTGTTCCAACCACCATCATTTCTCTGGATTATAGCACAGCCTCTTGTTGCCCTGTTCCTGCCTTTGCCCCATTAAAATCCATTCATCAACAGCAGTCAAGGAGATCTTTATAAATGCATAAGAGATTAGGTCAGTTATCTGTTCAATAGCCTGCGATGGTTTTCCATCTTTCTCAGAGTAAAAGTAAAAATGCTTACAAAGGTTCATAAAGGCCTACATGACTTGTTTCACTATGACTTCTGTCTCCTGTGACCTTATTTCCATCCCTTTATACCAATCCAACTCTATTCCAGTACACTGGTCTCCTTAATCTTCTAGGAATCTCACCAAATAAAATATCTTTCTGCTTCAGTTCTTTCCATCTGTTTCCTCTGCCTATATACCTATTTGGCTCTCTCCCTCACTTCTTATTAATGTTAGAGTTTTCACTCTTGTCCTTCACTTTCATCTTGTCATTATTTTTATAAAAATTATTACAACCTTAATGTTAACTTATTATGTTTGTGGTCTGTCACCTCCCTGTAGAATAGAAGCTCCATGATGGACAATGATTTTTTCTTTACTGGATTTTTACTGCCAAAAATAGTAATGAGTACTCAATAAATATTTGTTAGATTAATTAATACATAAAATAGTTATAAATATGTGATTTTATTTTTAGAATTTCACATAGAAGGAAAATATAGTAATTAGAAAGAGATAGGAAAAGAAAAGAGAATATAAATAAACAGATAGAGAAACTTAAAAGTAAAATATGCATTTATATCTTTACAATGACAACTGCATGTTGACATTATTTGTCTAGAGATCCAATGCAAATATCAGGAATAAAGAACAAAATATGTGGGGATTAAAATGAAATGACATTTAATACTGATCAACTTAAAATGTGCTTGGCTATTATTTGTTTTTATTATAATTCTTTTTTTTTAGTATAATTTTTTTTACAAATCCCACAAAACTACAAAATGGAGGAAGCAATGGGAATGTATAATATTAAATTTTCCCTGTTAATAAAATCTTTTTCTACTTTTATCACTTTTCACTTCCTAATTCCTAATTTAATTTCAACTTTTATGTATATTTAGTAAGCTTGACCAAAATTAGGACTAAGGAAATATAAACTACAATTATACTCACAGTTGGTGGAAAATTAATATTTGACCAAAAAATAGTATTATCTTTTCAAATAACTTTCTTACAGGAAGTACAGTCTTTACCACTAAAAATGAAAATACTAATCTAGGTGAATTAATATATTGCTTCTGTGTCAGATTCCTAAGATTCTAATGTATTTAGTATTTATATTTTTTTGTTTAAAATATTTGATCCACAGGAGTGCATATTAAAAACAGATTCTACCAAGTAGCTAAGGCCAAATTCAAGTGAGCACAACTATATTATTATGTTACTTATACACATTCCTGATATTGACAATTTATAGTAATCAGTTCTTCTATCCCTCCATATTCTTTCCATTTGATATGTTTTTGACAAATATTTTTGAGTGCTTATAATGTACCAATTAACACTGAAATAAAAAAGTCAAAATTTCTGCCCTTAATACAAACCACAAAGCCTTTTCTTCTTTCCTTTTTCATTTCCTCCCTTTCTCCCTTCCTTTCTGCCTTTCTCTTTACATTGTATAGGTAATACAGGAGTATACCATTCATCCCCCTTCTTTCTCTCCTTCTTTTCACAGGTATTACAGGAGTACAAATGTGTAAAATACCCAAATGATACAGAAGTGTAAAGTGGGATATATAAATGCCTCTCTTAGTCCTCCTTGTATTCTACTGCTTAGAGAATCATATTTGTTCAGGTTGGCAAGCATTTATCCATTTAAATTTCCATTCATTTGCTTACACATTGATGGGAAGACAACCATATATATTTTGGCCCTTATATATTATAAGGATTTTAAAAATGTTTATTCTTTAACAATAAAAGCTTCATTCTTCTTCTTCTTCTTTTTAAATCCCACCCAAGGATAATTTTCCATTTTTTAGAGAGAGTGGAAAAGACAACCTGGGACCCTTTGGTCTGCAGACCAGAACTTTATCCACTGAGCCAAACTTGCTAGGGCTGCTTGATTCTTTTAAATAACTACAATGTCTTACACAAAAAAGCTGTAACCAAATTTATTTAACCACTCTCCTAGGATGGCTGTTTGAAATTCACTTATTTATTTAGGTTACATAGTTAATGGTGCAACGGTCATCTTCAATAAAAAATATTGAACACATGTGTAGGTTTTTCATAAAATAAATTCTCAGAAGTGAAATTTGTAAAAAAATAAATATTGGCTTTTTACATTGTGATAGATACCATTCTGATAAATTACCTTCCAAAAATGGCTAACAGATTTATTCCAGTAAGAGTATATTCATGTGCCCATTTACCAAATTCTCACTGACATCTAATATATTTTTAAATAAAACTTAATAGTTTTATTAAACTATACTTATCCTTACCATTAGTAATATACTGTTATTTTTAGTCTAGTCTATTGAAATGTTTTTAAATGTATCTTTATTGTTGAAAGTATTATAGATGTCCCCTTTATTTGTTTTTTCCCATTGACTCCCAAAACCCCACAATTGTCCCTCCCAAGCCTTCACCACACTCAATAGTCCATGGGCTATGCATATAAGTTCCCTTGTTAATCTCTCCCCTCCCACATCCCACATCCACCTTCCCTCTGAAATTTATCAGCCTGTTCCATGTTTCTATGTCTCTGGATCTATTTTGTTCATCAGTTTATTATGTTCATTAGATTCCACATCTGAGTAAGATCATGTGTTAATTGCCTTTACCTAACTAGCTTATTTCGCTTAGCATAATACTCTCCAGGTCCATCCATGTTGTTGCAAATGATAAGAGTTCTTTTTTTACAGCTGCATAGTATTCCATTGTGTAAATGTACCACGGCTTTTTAATCCATTCATCTTCTAGTGGGTACTTGGGCTGTTTCCAGATCTTAGCTATTGCAAATTGTGCTGCTATGAACATAGGTATGTATATATTCTTTCTGATTTGCGTTTCAGGATTCTTAGGATATATTCTCAGAAGTGGGATTTTTTTTTGCCAATTTTTTAAAAATGTATTTTTATTAATTTCAGAAAGGAAGGAAGGAGGGAGAGATAGAAACATCAATGATAAAAGAGAATCATTGATTGGCTACATCCTGCATGCCCCCTACTGGGAATCCAGCTGGAAACCCAGGCATGTGCCCTTGAATGGAATCAAACCCAGGACCCTTCAGTCTGCAGGCCAATGCTCTATCCACTGAGTCAAACCAGCTAGGGCTCTTTGCCAATTTTTAATTGAATTGTTTGTTTTCCTTTTGTTGAGTTGTATGAGTTCCTTATATATTTTGGAAATTAACCCCTAATCAGATATATCATTGGCAAATATGTTCTCCCATGCAGTGGCATCTCTTTACATTTTGTTGATGGTTTATTTGCTGTGCAGACACTTTGTTTTGATGTAGACCCATTTGTTTATTTTCTCCTTAGTTTCCTTTGCCCTAGGATATGTATCAGTAAACATATTGGTATGAGAGATGTCTGAGATTTTGCTGCCTATGGTTTATTCTAGGATTCACTACTTATATTTAAGTATTTTATCCATCTTGAGTTTATTCTTGTGTATGGTGTAAGTTGGTGGTCTAGTTTCATTTTTTTGCATGTACCTGTCCAATTTTCCCAACATGATTTGTTGAAGAGACTGTCTTAACTCCATTGTATGTTCTTGACTCCTTTGTCAAATATTAACTGAGTATAATGCCTTGTGTCATTTTCTGGGTTCTCTGTTCTGTTCCATTGATCTATGCACCTGTTTTTGTGCTAATACCAGGTTGTTTTGATTACAGTGGCTTTGTAGTATAGCTTGACATATGGTATTGTGATCCCTCCAAGGTTGCTGCAGCTATTCTGGGTCTTTTTTATTCCATATAAATTTTTGGAGTATTTGTTTTAGAGCTGTGAAATATACCATTGGTATTTTAATAGGAATTGCATTGAATCTGTAGATTGCTTTGGGTAGTATGTACATGTTAATGATGTTAATTCTACCAATCTATGAACACGGTATATTCTTCCACTAGTTTATATCTTCCTTTATCTCTTTTTTCAACACCTTGCAGTTTTCCCGAGTAAAAGTCTTTTACCTCCTTGGTGAAGTCTATTCCTAAGTATCTTAATATTTCTTTTGCAATGGTAAATGGGATTATTTCTTTAGTTTCTCTTTTTGAGAATTCATTATTGTGTATAAAAATTCCATAGATTTCTGGTGTTAATTTTGTATCCTGTTTCATTGCTGAATTAATTTATTAAATATAGTAGTTTTTTGAAGGAGTCTTTAGGGTTTTCTATGTACAATATTATGTCATCTGTGAATAATGAGAATTTTACTTCCTCCTTTCCAATTTGGATGTCTTTTATTTATTCTTCTTGTCTGATTGCTGTGCTAGGACTTCCAGTAAAATATTGAATAAGCGTGGTGAAAGTGGACATCCCTGTTTTGTTCCTGTTCTTAGGGGGAATGGTTTTAGTTTTTGCCCATTAAGTATGATGTTGGCTGTAGGTTTGTCATATATGGCCTTTATTATTTTGAGGTATGATCCCTCTATTCCCACTTTGGTGAGTTTTTATCAAAAAAGTGTGTTGGAGAGATCAACCAAATGACATGTATGCATGCATATAAGCATACCCAATGGACACAAACACTAGGAGGTGAGGGCATGTGCCAGGGGCATGGAGGAGGCTGGGGGGAGGTCAATAGGAGAAAAAGGAGACATATGTTCTATTATTTGTAATACTTTAAACAATAAAAGTTATAACTAACTATTAGCATATGCAAAGTGTGTTGAATTTTATCAAATGCTTTTTCTGCATCTCTTGGTATGATCATGTAACTTTTGTCTTTCAATTTGTTTATGTGATGCATCACATTTATTAATTTGCAAATATTGTACCAGCCTTGCATCCCTGGAATGAATCCCACTTTGTCATGGGGTATGAATTTTTAATGCATTGCTAGATCTGATTAGCTAATATTTTGTTGAGGATTTTATCATCTATGTTCATCAGGGATATTAGTCTTTAGTTCTCTTTCTTTGTAGTATATCTGGTTTTGGAATTAGGATAATGCTGGCCTCATAAAAAGAGCTTGGAGGTGTTCCTTATTTTTGGATTTTTTTTTTTGGAATAGTTTGAGGAATATAGGTGCTAGTTGTTTTTTGAATGTATGGTAAAACTCCCCTGTGAAGCCATCCAGACCAGGGCTTTTGTTTGCTGGGAGTTTTTTGATTACTGCTCTATTTCATCCGTTGTTATTTGTCTATTCAGGTTTTCTGAATCTTCCTGATTCAGTTTTGGAAGATTGTATTTTTCTAGGAATTTGTCAATTTCATCTCTATTGTCCAGTTTGTTGGCATATAGTTGTTCATACAATTCTTTGTATCTCTGTGGTGCCAGGTGTTACTTCACTGCTTCTGTTTCTGATTTTATTTATTTGGGTCCTCTCTCTTTGTTTCTTGATGAGTCTGGCTAACAGTTCATCAATATTGCTTATTATTTCAAAGAAGCAGCTCTTGATTTCATTGATTTTTTAGTATTTTTTTAGCCTCTATGTCATTCATTTCTGCTCTATGTGGTTTCCCCTTTCTGTTCTTGGTTATCAAGCTTCTCTCCAGCTAGTCTTTAGTTGAATTTTCAGGGTGGTTCTTCTGTATTTTAGTTTTAGTTCCAGTTTGGTCCTGGTAGATTGTCAATGTAGCTTCCACCTACTCTACCGCCATTTTGGAATCCAGTTTTTTCATTTTTTAATGGAATATATAAAAACGCATTTTCTAGATGGTAATCTTTGTTTATAAAATGACTTACAGCCCTAGCTGGTTGGCTTGGTGCAGTGGTCGGCAAACTCAATAGTCAACAGAGCCAAATATCAACAGTACAACGATTGAAATTTCTTTTGAGAGCCGAATTTTTTAAACTTAAACTATATAGGTAGGTACATTGTTATTAACTTAATTAGGGTACTCCTAAGGCTTAAGAAGAGCCACACTCAAGGGGCCAAAGAGCCGCATGTGGCTCGCGAGCCGCAGTTTGCCAACCACGGGCTTAGTGGATAGAGCGTCAGCCTATGGACTGAAGGGTCCCAGGTTCAATTCCGGTCAAGGGCACATGCCCAGGTTGCAGGCTGGATCCCCAGTAGGGAGCGTGCAGGAGGCAGCTGATCAATGATGCTCTCTCATCATTGATGTTTCTATCTATCTCTCCCTCTCCCTTCCTCTCTGAAATCAATAAAAATATATTTAAAAAATTAAAATAAATAAAATGACTTACCCATTTTACATTATACTTATTTAATTATGTTAATATTTTTACTTATGGCTTCTGTGGTATTTAGGAAGGCCTATCTCTGCACTGAGATTTAAGTTTTTCAACTACTGTTATGTTTTTTATTGTGTAGCTCTTTAGTTCATCTAGAATGTATTTCCATGTACGATGTGAAATGGATCTAAATCAATTGTCTTTTTAAATGGGCAACCAATTTCACTAGCAACCATTTTTTGATGTAGAGGATAGTCTGTTCTTCAGCACTGATTAGAAATGTACCACTCTATTCTAGACCACAGGCATTGACATGATTAGTTTGTTCTTCTTTTACCTAGGAAATTTATATTTGTGGAGCTCTAAAGTACAATTTTTCTCATTACTTAAACCTGCTTTTCTATATTTATTTCACAATTTGCATGATGAACCCTTTAATTAATTTAAGTTTAATCTGGAAAAGTCTAGTTTACATACACATTTCCCCCCTTTAGAATACGTCTGTTTTAAAAATCACAACACTATTTTAGTCACTATTAATTATAGTTACATCTTCAAGGCAATACATTTGATGATTTTTTTTTATAGAACATGAAATATTTTCAGGGTCAACCACTCAGTTCTGCACTAAGCTCTGAAATATTACTGTGCAAATATTCAAAGGCCTTTGCCCAAAGCATGTAAAATCAACCTTGAAAATTGCTGTTTTTCAAATTAACCCTGCTTTTGTTGTTTTAGAATTAAGAAAAAGTAGCGTGTTTTTACAAGGAAGACTAAATTTATATCTACATACAGAAAAAGCCTTAAAATATAAATTGGTAGTTATTTTAAGTGCTTTATTTTCTAAATATTGGTAGATATTTAGAACTTTCTCTAAATGATTTTAAACTATTTCCCTTACTCCTACTAGAAAAATCTGAAAACACAATGCGTCCAAAGTACATAAATATCTTTATGCTTATGAGGAAAGATATGTATTTGGTATGGTAAGAAAATTATAAATGTAAAATTAGAACCTCCAGTGTTATTATCACTCTATTTTTCCTTGTTAAGAAACATATGAGATTCTCTTGGTATCTACAAAAAATTAGTAGGTATTTACTTTACAAGAATATTATAGTAGATTACATTTATGATAGTATAACATATCTTTCTTTACACTTTATAAGACAATACATGTCTCGTAATACTCTCTAATCCTTATTCCTTAGCAACAGAAGTTATAAGGAGTATATTGGATTAGGTATCATAATCTCACATATTGAATAATCAACCTCTTTGTTTCTAATTCATTTGTCATAAAAAGGAAACAGTGCAACTAATACTATTACAAATATGGGATTAAAATTCAACCAACTGGAAAATGAAAGGGCAAGGGCTACGCCCTCCATCTTGCTCTGGATCCTCCATTTTTGGGCAACAGCCATTAGCCATGTGCTCAGCAAGGAGCTTCTTCCCAGAAGCCCAAGCCTCTGCTAGCCACACCTAGGATTACTTTAAACTAACCAATAAGAATCAAGGGAAATGCGCGCCATAGACACAACCACATCCTGTGTAACAAGACACCGACTTGTGCCTGGCCAATCGGCAGGGCCCACAGTCCTCTCTCCTCCCCTTACTCCAACCCCCCTATAAAACCCCTCTCCACACAGAGCTCTCTCTCTCTCTGCCTCCTGCCGCTGTGTCAGTGAGTGTGGTGGACGGGGAGCTCGAGCTAGCTTGAATAAAGACTCTTTTGCTTTTGCATCGGACTCGGCTGGCTCCCTGGTGGTCCTTTGGGAATCCTGAAATCTGGGTATAACAGAAATTAATAATAATTTTTTTTCCTTTTTCTGTGTTTTCTTATTTAAAAATAATGTTTATAGCCCAGGCAAGTTGGCTAAGTGGTTGAGCATCAACCTATGAACCAGGAGGTCATGGTTCAATTCCCAGTCATGGCACATGCCTGGATTGCAGGCTTGATCCCCAGTAGGAAATGTGCAGATCTATGATACTCTCTCTTGTTTTGTTAACTGCTATGTCATTTATTTCTGCTCTATTGTTACAAACATCATCACTGATGTTTCTGTCTCTCCCTCTCTCAAATCAATAAAAATATATTAAAAAGTATAATAATGTTTCTTTAGTTGCAAATAAAATGCATTCATTTTTATAAATTCGGATACTAGAGACATATATAAAATACAATTTTTATACTTTTCCTATGCTTGACATATATAGATACTTATGCATATACCTTTTTTTATTAGGAGTCTATTGAAGTTTCTTTTGTTTATAGACTAATATAGTCCATCCTTTTATCCCTGGAACTTCATGACTATATTATCTTATATGGCTAATGGGACTTTCACATGCCATTTATATTATGGACTTTAAGAGGAAGATTATTTTAGATTGCTCATGTGGGCCTAATATAATCACATGAACCCCTAAAAGCAGAGAACTTCCTCTGGCTGGAGGCAGAAGAGAGATGAGGATGACAGGAAAGTCAGAGAGATTCCAAGTGTGAGAAGGAATGGATGTGTCTTTCCTAGCCCTGATAAGAGCCTAGCCAATTAACACCTTGAATTTAGCCTTGAGTGAAACCAGGAGCAAAAAAACCAAATGAGCCAATCTAGACTCTGACCTATAGAATTGTAAGATAATAAATTTGTATTGTCACAATATTATTCATGACATTTTAATACTATTATATCATTCTACTCATATATCCACATTATATTACTAAATTATAGAATAAAGCACTCTATATTTCTATGCTTATATTTAAATAATTTTATGTAAAACATATCTGTGAAATAAAATCAATCAAAACATCTGTAATAGTGCCAACAATAATGAAAAAATACAAAAACACCACTTCTAAACTTAAGCCTTTATTTCAACATTGGGGTTATGAAGGCATATTATAGTTTGCAGTGGTTCTCAACCTTCTGGCTTTTTAAATACAGTTCCTCATGTTGTGACCCAACCATAAAATTATTTTCGTTGCTACTTCATAACTGCAATGTTGCTACTGTTATGAATCGTAATGTAAATATCTGATATGCAGGATGGTCTTAGGTGACCCCTATGAAAGGGTCGTTCGACCGCCAAAGAGGTCGCGACCCACAGGTTGAGAACCGCTAGGAGGAAGGAAGACAGATTTTTAATATAACTTTACCTTTAACAATAGGGTTAGTCAGACATCAGCTGACTTGGAAATTATTTCACAATGGTTTCAAAAGAGGGGGGATCGAGAAAAAAGGTGGTACTGGCAGGATGGAGGTGAGGGAGAGGATGTGAATGAGTGAGGGGATGAAAGGAGAGTGTGTGGGTGTGTGTGGTGTGTGTGTGAGTGAGTGAGGGACAGTTAAATCCAGCAGGAGCAGCAGCAGCTGGCAGACCAGGCTCTCTTAGGCAGGGAGAGACTACCATCACTGCAGGCACTCCCCGGACTGCAGGACTCAGGCATGGAGCCCACGGTATCTTGAAGGGAGAGTGGCCTCTTCTAGGAACTCATCAGCACCACCACCCAAACAGGCCTTGGACACGGCCTACGACCTGGCAGCCACTCCACCCAAAATCCTGCTGCCCCACCCACAGACCCGTGGACCCTGGGACCTCCACCTCCAAATGTGCACCGCTCCCGCAGCAGTAAGTGCAAGTTCCTCCCTCCCCAGCAGCAGACCTCCGGACACCACAATCACGCATTTCCAGTGTGCAGACTTCCAGGGCACGCCACTCCATAGGCAGCTTTTGGGAGCTACTGTCAGCCCCCATTGGGTGTGATTTTGTACAGACAAGGGCGCACTGCCCCACAGTAGAAATTCTGAATTCCCTCTTCCTGAATAACTGCCCACAGACAATCCAGCTGTGCAACTTCAGTGCCAGGGCCCCCCAGAGTGCATCAGAGCTCTGCGCCAGCAAAGGCACTGCCACAGTTCCGCATTTCCAATAAGTAGGCCCCCTGAGCCCATCTATCTACAGGGCACTCTGGGGAGCCACTGTGAGCCCCGGCTGGGTGCAATCTTAGACAAACATGATGCACTCCTCTGGCAGTAGAAATTCTGAATTCACTCATCCTGGACACCTGCCCATAGACACCTCAATTAAGCAGTTTCAGTGCCAGGGCCCTTTAGAGTGCTTCAGTGTGCCGCGCTGGAAAACGCACCACTGGTGCCCCTGTGAGCCGCCACTTGGAGCTCGTCTATCCAACCACAGGTGGAGCAGCAAAAAGTGAGTCTTCCCACCCCACAGCTGCAGAACTCTGGACAGTACAGTCACATGCTCTTCCAGCACACAGGCCTGCCAAGCCCACCCTGCCACAGGCAGCCCCTGCTGGGCACGCAATTATACAAACAGGGATGCATTACTGGCCTGTAGAAACGCTGAATTCCCTCTTCTGGGATACCTGTACACAGACACCACAATCCTATGGCTTCAGCACCAGGGCCCTTCAGAGTGCATCAGTATACCCTGCTGGCAAACTCACTGTGGGTGCCCCTGTGAGCCGCCACCGGGGGCACATGTATCCAACCATGGAGGCAGCAGCAAAAGCTGAGTCTGCCCACCCTAAAACTACAGAACTCTGGACACCACAGTCACACCTTTCCAGAGTGCAGGCCTCCAGAGCCCTGCCACCCGAACAGACGGTTCCTGGTTGCCACTGTGAATTCCCGCTGGACATGCACAATTTCAACCAAGGACTCAAGACAGCAAAAATTGGGACACCCCCCTCCATGGCTGCTGACTTCTAGACACCGCAGTTATGCCTTTCCAGCTCACAGGCCTACATCAAGAGAACCCAAATAGCTCAAGCAGGGAGCTATGCTAGATTACCAAGCCCAGGTGACCTGAGAGATCACACCAGTAGCACCATCCCCAAAAGAACCTTGGTAGCAAAGCAAATGGATCTATGATTAAAATGTTACAGCAAAACATGGGAAGACAAAAAAAGCAATCCCCAAAGGAAAGAAACAGAGAAATCACCAGAAAGGGAGTTAAATGAAATTGAGAATAGTAACATATCAGAGAAAGAATTTAGAGTAATGGTTATAAGGATGCTCAAATGGCTGGATGACAAATACACACAGCTCAATGATAAATACACACAACTCAATGAGAATTATAAGGAGCTGAATGAGAATGTCACCAACATGAAAAGGATCCAAGAGGAAATGAAGAACTACATAACTGCAATAAAGAACAAAATGGAAGGCTTAAACAGTAGAATAGAAGAGGCTGAAGACTGCATCAGCGAATTAGAAGGCAAGGTAGGAAAAAACACACAAACACCGCAGCAACTGGAAAGAAAATTTAAAAAGAGGAAGGCCTAAGGGAGCTTTGGGACAACAAAAAATGAAACAACATCTGCATAATAGGGATACCAGAAGGAGAGGAAGAGAAGCAATAGAAAACAGGAATAGAAAACCTGTTTGAAAAAATAATGACAAAAATTTCTCTGATATTGGCAAGAAAAAAACTATGCAAGTCCAAGAAGCACATAGAGTGTCAAAAAAGATGAACCCCAAAAGACCTATCCCAAGACACATCATAATTAAATTGGCAAACACCAACGACAAAGTAAGAATCTTAAAGGCTGCCAGAGAGAGACAGAAAGCTAACTACAAGGGATCTCCTATTAGAATATCAACTGATTTCTCAACAGAAACACACCGGGCCAGAAGGGAATGGAATGAAATATACAAAGTGATGCAAAGCAAGGGGCTGAATCAAAGAATGCTATAACTAGCAAGGCTATTATTCAAAATTGAAGGTGGAATCAGGAGCTTCACAGACAAAAAAGGGCTAAGAGATTTTATTACCACCAAGCCAGCAATGCAAGAAATGCTAAAAGGACTTCTGTAAAAAGAAGAAACAGAAAGGCAAGAAGAAACACAAACATTAAGAATAAAAATGACCACAAACAAGTACTTTTCAATAATAACATTAAATGTAAATGGATTAAATGCTCCAATCAAAAGACATAGGGTAGCTGAATGGATAAGAAAACATGAACCATATATTTGCTGTCTGCAAGAGACCCACCTCAGAACAAAGGATTCACACAGACTGAGAGTGAAAGGATGGAAAAAAAATTTCAGGCAAATGGAAAGGAGAAAAAATCTGGGGTTGCAATACTTATATCTGACAAAATAGATCTCAAAGTAAAGGCATTACAAGAGAGGAGGAAGGCCATTTCATAATACTAGAGGGAGCAATTAAACAAGAAGATATAACTTTGGTAAACATATATGCAACCAATACAGGATCACCAAAATGCATAAAACAACTTCTGGAAGATATCATGGGAGACATCAATAACAATACAGTCATAGTAGGGAACTTTAATACTCCACTGACATCACTGGATAAATCCTCTAAAGAAAAAATCAGCAAAGAAACAGCAATCCTAAATGACTCACTAGATCAGATGGACTTAATTGACATCTTCAGAATATTTCACCCCAAAGCTACAGAATATACATTCTTCTCCAGTGCACACAGGACATTTTCAAAACTCGACCACATAGTAGGACACAGGCAAAGTCTCTTCAAATTCAAGAGGATAGAAATCATAACAAACATCTTCTCAGATCACAATGGCATAAAACTAGAAATCAACTACAATAAAAACAAGAAAAAATCAAACAGTTGGAGGCTAAATAGCATGATATTATACAATGATTGGGTTACCAAAGAGATCAAAGAAGAAATAAAAAGCATCCTGGAAACAACTGACAATGAAAACACAACAATCCAAAATCTATGGGACACAATGAACACAGTCATGAGAGGGAAGTTCATAGCTCTACAGGCCTACCTCAAAAACAAGAAAAATTGGTAATAAATGATCTAACCTTGCAATTTAAAGAAATAGAAAGGGAGCAACAAGAAAATCCCACAGTATGCAGAAGGAAGGAAATAATAAAGATCAAAGCATAAATAAATGATATAGAGATGAAAAAAATGCAAAAGATCAATGAAACCAAGAACTGGTTCTTTGAAATGATAAACAAGATTGATAAACCTCTAGCCAGGCTCACCAAGAAGCAAGGAGGAGGACCCAAATAAACAAAATCAGAAATGAAAGAGGCAAAATAACAACAGACCCCACAGAAATACAAAGGATTGTTCAAAAGTACTATGAACAAATATATTCCAACAAACTAGACCACTTGGAGGAAATGGACATATTCCTAGAAAAATATAACTTTCCAAAACTCAATCAGGAAGAATATGAAAACTTGAATAGGCCAATAACTGTGAAAGATATTGAAGTAGTCATCAAAAAGCTTCCAGCAAACAAAAGCCCGGGGCCAGACAGTTTCACAGGGGAATTTTACCAAACATTCAAGGAAGAACTAAAACCTATTCTTCCCAGACAACTCCAAAAAATTCAAGAGGAAAGAACCCTTCCAAGCACATTCTATTAAGCCTGCATCACCCTAAAACCAAAACCAGATAAAGAGAATTACAGGCCAATAGCCCTCATGAACATAGATGCCAAAATCCTCAACAAAATTCTAGCAAATTGGATCCAGCAGTACATGAGAAAGATCATACAACATGACCAAATAAGATTTATTCCAGGGATGCAAGGATGGTACAATACCTGCAAATCAATAAACATGATACATCACATAAACAAATTGAGACATAAAAATCACAGAGTCATATCAATTGATGCAGAAAAAGCATTTGACCAAATCCAGCACCCTTTCTTGATAAAAATTCTCAGCAAGCTGGGAATAGAAGGATCATAACTGAACATAATAAAAGCCATATATGACAAACCCACTGCCAACATCATACTCAATGGACAAAAACTAAAACCATTTCCCCTAAGAACAGGAACAAGACAGGGATGCCCACTGTTCAGCATAGTACTGGAAGTATTCGCCATTGCAATTAGACAAGAAGAAGAAACAAAAGGCATCCAAATTGGAAAAGAAGAATTAAAACTGTCCTTATTCGCAGATGACATGATACTATACATATAAAATCCTAAAGACTCCATAAAAAAATTATTAGACTTAATAAATGAATTCGGCAATGTAGCAGGATACAAAATTAATGCCAATAAATCTATATCATCTCTATATACCAATAGTGAATTTATAGAAAGAGAGACTAATAAAGCAATCCCATTTACCATTACACCAAATAAATTAAGATACCTCAGAATAAACTTAACTAAGGACGTAAAAGACTTGTACATGGAAAACTACAGGACATTGAAAAAAAGAGATACAGGAAGACATAACAGATGGAAGAACATATCACGTTCATGGATTGGTAGAATCAACATCATTAAAATGTCCATACTACCCAAAGCAATCTATAGATTCAATGCACTCCCCATTAAAATACCAAAAGCATATTTCATAGATCTAGAAAGAACTCTCCAAAGATTCATCTAGTATAAAAAACAAACAAACAAACAAACAAGCAAACAAACACAAACAAACAAAAAACTCGAATAGCTGCAGCAATCCCTAGAAAGAACAAAGTAGGCATCTCAATACCAGGTATCAAGATATCAAGATATATTTCAAAGCCACTGTTCTTAAAATTTCCTAGTACTGTCACAAGAACAGACATATAGACCAATGGAACAGAATAAAGAACACAGAAATCAACCCAAACCAGAGTGCTGGGCTCTGGGGCTCGCGTTTGTGTAGTTTGGAAAGTGGGTCCGTGGCGTCGTCCCTACCTGTCTGATCCCGGCTTTCTTCTGATCAATCCCACGGTGGGGGGCCTCGCGAAGGAATCCCCGGCCCCTTTGGGCCACGGCCCGTAGAGGTGCCTTCAGAGCTTGGTCCTGAGTGAGGAAGAAGAAAAGCTGAGAGATGAAAAATGGCGGAGGCTTAGACGGACGTGTTGGTGCTTTATCCCGGAGCAGATAGGGGCGAGCAGCTGAAACGGGTAACAATCAGCCCGATCAAGCTGGGGAGGTTCAGCTGAGAGGCAGTCTGCAGCCAGGAAAGACAGAAAACTCCTAAAAAATGCAGATGGTTAGAGATTGAGGCTGAAACCTCCCCCTGGGCGCCAGCACAGCGGCGAGACCGCGCCATCTTGGGTTGCGGCTACCGGTCACTGGCATCCAGAGAACGGCTACTAACCCAGCGCCTACCATCCCGGAGGCAACGACTCGCAAGCAGCTCGACTACAAGAGCCCAGCGGAGACCTGCTTCCCTCCACGGAAAGGTTAGACTTACCCCAAAGGTGCGGTTTGCAGTTCAGGTTGGAGCGAGGAAGTTGCGTGCGGGCGCAGGGGGAAATCTGCGCACTCCAAAATCCGCGCACATAGAGGCCAGGGCAATCCGCAAGTGGGGAGGGCTCCCGCAGGGCTGCTGCCAGAAGGTAACACTATAAATGAGCCCATAATTGGACTGGATGCAAAAAAGGGCTACCTCAGAGTTTCCCTGATAACCGGCTACTTGTTGCAGGGGCTTGAGCGCGCGCAGACATAACGCGCAGACATTTCGCGCAGTTCTGGAGGGTGGAACCCTGCGAATTCGAA